>NW_016909064.1:119632-135053 GCF_001483705.2 Eufriesea mexicana
TACGTATATATATATATATATATATATATATATATTTATTTATATTTATATGTATACCGCGTAAATAGGAGATGAGTTCGCCTGCTTTATGAAGTATCTTTTTCTTTGAGTAGTATGTACAATAGAGTTTTCTTCCAGTGTGTCTTTCAGTTCCATTTGAAAAGGAAATAATGCCACGCTATATTGATATCTAAGGCTCCCATTAATGCTCGAGTAAAGGATACAAGAGATAAGATCCTTGCACACATAATTATAGAAAAATCTTATATGCTTTTAACGAAGTACTCGCAACGGGTTCCTTAGAAATTATTTGGCATCTACAATAAATAAATAACAAACCATTTGTTGGGCCAAGCGTTGCACAATTTCCGTAATACAGTTAGAGTCATCAGAAATAATTCAAACATCTTCCCCATAATCGCGATCACCTACGTTGATACGATCAGGGGCTGCGGTTACATTAAAGCCAAGAATTCTATTATCAATTTTGTACATTTTTCCCTTCTTTGGCTTCTTTGACTTTCCCTGAAAGATTATATTAAGCACTTAAGCGCTTGTAAAATACATCATCTTTCATTACCAGCATTTATCATCTATTCAAGATACCTTTACTTCCTGAAATTCCGTGGGTGCATTAGGATTAACAGCAGGTGCTGGTTTACACAAATCATCTGCTTGTACTTGAGGTCGTTGGGCCGATCGCCACTTACTACGTTTTTCTAAAAATTGCTTTGCGAATTCTGAACTTTGTTTATTATCACCAAGATAATCTCGGACATATTCTTTTACTTCGTATGCAGACTCAATGTCTCGCAAGAATCCAACAAACGTGGGTACTGTGTGCACGTAAAATTTGCTCATCAAACCATCTATAAACGAAACAAAAATACGTATGTGAAAGAGTCTCTAACTTACTGTCTACAGACACCTGTAAACCACTTAGGGCTTTGTTGCACCATTGCGTGAAATCATCTGTCTTGGCAGTGTTCTGTTCAAATAATTTCTTTACCAGTTCCTCATCTCGCTTATTCTTGTTTTTATTTGCTTTATTACTTTGTTGTGGTTGCTGATTGACAGTAGGAGCCTTTGTTACAGTAGTTTGTTTGGTAGATTGTTTCGCAGTTGTAGAAGATTTGATAGGCGTGGGATCGTCCCAAAAACCACTAGTACCACTATTGTTCGACCAAGCTTGACTATTAATAGAGTTACTCGAATTGGCCCAATTCAAACACTGTGAAGCTGTGCCCCATATTCCAGCATTTTGTAGTACGTTCGTTGATTCTTTTTGTCCTGCCTTTTCTTGACGTTCCCTTTCTTGCTGCTGAAGGGTCAGCAATAATAATCAGTAATATGTTTAAGGACTGCACTTCTTTTTCTTACGTTTTTGTACAAATACAATATTTCAGACACAACAAAATCTCAAAACACATGAAGAAATATATATCAAAATTAACATACAACAATAAAATATTCAAAAAAGTAATAAGTACCTTTACCTTGGCGATCCGTTCTTGCTCTTCCTGTTGAATCTGTGCGAGACTTTTTACTGGTACAGATTTGGTAGATGATGTAGCCTTTTCTGCCCATTTAAATTGCAATCTCTTAGAAGAGTCAGTTACAGATGCTTCTTGAGCTGCTTCCATGGCTTTCTGCTGTGCTAATTGTTGCTGCATCATTTGTTGAAACCGCTGCTCTTCCTAAATAAACATTCATAACAATAAATGAAACAATTTTTATAGAAATAATAATACTTTGTTAACGTTTTGATACCATACCGCTTTTTTTTCTCGTTCGAGTCTCTGAATTTCAGCGAGTGAAGCAGCAGGAGTAGCTGGAGTTGGAGCACGAGGTGCTTGTGCCCATGGTGCTTTACTTCGTTCTTGTAATCTACGGAGTGCATCCGCTTCTCGTCGCCTCTGCTCCGCTCGTCGAGCTTGTTCTTCAGCTTCAGCCTGCTTACGCGCCTCTGCTTCTTTCCTATAATAAAAGAAAGTAAACAAATATAGATGTAAATTTAATTAGTA
The DNA here is from genome assembly GCF_001483705.2 of Eufriesea mexicana. Lineage (NCBI taxonomy): Eukaryota > Metazoa > Arthropoda > Insecta > Hymenoptera > Apidae > Eufriesea > Eufriesea mexicana. The sequence goes on from NW_016909064.1 coordinate 121,657, forward strand.
TTAAATTTTACTGAAATAATTTGTCGAATAAACACCCGACTATTATAGAACCATACCGCAGTTTTTCTTCTTCCTGCTTTTTTTGTTCTTCTTCCAATTTTTTTCTTTTTTCTTCTTCTTTCTTTTGTTTTTCTTCTTGTTTCTTAAGTTCCTCTTTTTTCTTCTTTTCCTCTTCTTGTTTTTTTCTTAAAGTTTCCTCTTCCTGTTTCCGTTTCTCTTCTCGCTTTTTCTCTTCTTCTTTACGTCTTTTTTCTTCTTTTTTCTTTCTCTCCTCTTCTTGTTTGCGCTTTTCTTCCTCTTTCCGTTTCTTTTCTTCTTCCTTTTTCTTTTTCTCTTCATCTTTTCGTTTCGCTTCTTCTGCTTGTTTAGCTTGCTCTTCCTTTTTTCTTTTGACAGTTTCTTCTTCAGCTTGTCGTTGTAGTTCTTCTTGTTTTCGAAGTTCTTCTTTCTTTCGATCTTCTTGTAATTGAAGATTTTGTTCCTCCTGCAACATTATAATAACTTTCAGTTTTTTGTTCTATTTTAGATAATAAAAAATCCAACTCATAAAATCGTAATTACTAATATTTGTTGCTCAGTCTTTATTTCTTTAGTATGCAGATCCCATAATGACGTTGGTAATTGACCGGGAGGTACTGCTGGTATCGGTCCAACCTAAACAGTATAATCTCGATTGTGTTTATAAAGCTACACTTTTCTAAAAAAAAAATTAATTATTAGTAACAAGTTGTACATACTTGAGCTAACCAATTCTGTGCATTAAATTGTGGATTTATTTGTGGTGGAGGTTGTGGCCAAACTGTATCAATATGAGATGTTTGTGGATGGCCATTTGTGTTAACATTTAGTTGTCGCAACAAAGATTTTATGGGATTGTCTTCTTGTGTTGCAGTTGATGTAGAATTTATATTTGACTGTTGAATTCCTGGCATGTCTTGAAGACCAACCATTTGCTGTATAGCTTGTTGAACAGGATCAACCGTAATTGGATGCGCTGTTGTTGTTGAATGTGGATTTGTTGTTAAATGAGTTTCTGGTTGTGTTTTAGCCTGAAAAAGGATATAAAACATTTGAGTTATAAACATCTAATATCGCTATTTTACAAGCTATTACACATAAATTTATGCTACCTGTTGCATTTGAGTGAAAAGTTGCATAATTGGATTTGAAGACTGAGATGGTAGATGAGGTACAAACGGATTTGTAGAAATTGGTACCTTCGGAATCTCTGCGTCGTAAAGAACATATCGAACAATTAACTGATTTTGTTCCATGGGACTTAATGTTGCCCAATTTTCAGACTGAGAAAGTTTCGCTATAGCCGACGCCTGCATTTGTCTTAAAATTAATTGTTGATTTTGTAACACTCGCATATGTTGATATTGAAGAAGAAGAAGTGGATTTTCTATACCAGTTTTTGATAATGCACTCATACCAGCTGGTACTGTGTTAGGAACAGGCGGTATTACCTGATCTGTTAACTAAAAGAAAGAAAGAAAGAAAAAAAAAAAAAAGGAAAAAAAAAAAGAAAAAACAGATAAATCTTTCTTTTATATCTTTTTAAATATATCTAAAAGATTACGAAAAAATACACGTACCTTTAAGGGAGAAATGGGAGGCCCGGGTGTAAATGGTATTCTACCACACATCTTTATTAAATCTCCCAAAGTGGTATACCGCTCGTCACAAGTTCTTCTTACCATTAATCCTGCGGTGAAGTAACCAGCTTTACACCATTCTGCCATTTCACTTGCTAAGAACGGACCCTGAACTTCACCCTGTGGATCACGGTAAAACCATTTCTCCTGCCCATTTGTAGATGGAACTGTAGAAGGTTGGTTACCAATAGAAGGCGGTATACTGGCAGTCTTCTCCTTGTGGTTTTCTTCATCTGCCATTAATTTAGCAACTAATGCGTCCGCTTCTTCTTTCATTCTATCCAAATCATCTTCCGACTTTTGTCTCACATTATCCGTTTCCACACTATGTACGACATTTTGAGATTCCGTTTGTAATGGAACTTGTCTCTTCACAACTGTAGGAGTCGAATCCACCTTCGCTTCTGTTTCAATATCCTCTTTCTTCTTTTCTTTACTAGGAGATTTATTAGTTTTTGAATCAGTTGGTGGTATTTTATCAGTCTCCATTTGTTCCGTATTTGTCACTACTGTATTTTTTTTCTGAGAAGTTTCAGATGATGTTTTATCAGGGGTATTATCTGTTATAGTAATGGGCAATTTTGCTGGAGAATTACTTCTCCTTTCTTTTCCGATGCATCCATTTTTATTATCATCAAACGGATGCAAAGACTTTGGTCGTTCTTTACTAATTGTACTAGTTCCGCCATTGGCATTACGACTTGCTACTTGTCCCTGAGACGAGCTATAAGATAATGGTTTGCTACTGGATTTTTTTATGTTAGCAGCACTTCCTTCGGAAACACGTCGAGTCCTTGATTCTTGAGTACCACCTGCACTTATCACCGCATCTTCATCGTCATCTGAATACATTCCACCATGGAATGCACCTGAAGCATCGAAACTTCCTCCACTTTCGCTAGGATTTTCAGTAGCCCTAGAATAAATGTGAATCATTACACATAATTAAAATTTATTTAGACTTTTTATTAGATTATATTAGCCAAAAAATATTTAAAAAGTCACCATTCAGGAAGATTATCATGATTATTATCATGATGATTTGATTCCCAAGTACGTGCTGTACGAGGGGGTGGGTGATGACTTGAATCGTGTGTAACTCTATGACTTCCACGATGTTCCCACCTACCACCACTATTCCATCCTTCCTCTCCATCTCCTTCATTTCTCTCTAATCTATCTCTATCCATACTTCCACTGTCACGCCAACTACTCCTACCTGAGATATAAATTGATTAAATAAACAATAATCTATAATCAATTACACATTTACAGATAATTATATATACCCCATTTTCGCCAACTATCATCGTCTTCTGTACCACCACGATGACGTCGCCAATTATTTTCCATAAGAGAACTACCACTAGCCCCGCGACTTAATTCTTTTCTAGGACTAGTAGAGCCGTTCCATTCACCAGGATCCGAGGCCCCATTTCTCTCTGACCAACCACGTTCATTTTGAGATCTATCAAACGGACGATTTCTTCCCTGAATAAAAAAAAAATTTTCTTTTTTTATTTAATATAAACAATTTTCAACTTTTTAGATATTTTACTATTTAATAATATGTACAAATTTTACCTGTAAAATAGCTAGAAAGTAATTTGCTTTTTACATTTAGTGCTTGTATCAACATATTTCATTCCTAAAGAATGAAACAAATTACATACTTGAAATGACTGACTGTCGATTCGTGATCCATCTCCTGAATCATCGAAACCAACGCCACGGGAATAATGAGAGGAATACAAGCTACCTCTTCCATTTCTTCCACGCCCCCCACGATCCACACTTCCACCTCTTCCTCGACCCCCATTAGTTATTCCTCCATTCCACATCCGCTAAAAAATGTTTACTATATACAATGTATATTTTATTTCAAATATATTTCAAATAATTTATATTAATATTTGAAAAATGTAGATATTATATATAATCAGTAAAATGTAACAAAATGTATTTTAGTTTATAATAGATGCATTACAGAAAAAAAATATAAAGTATAGAATGATAACAAAATAGTAATGATTATGTAAAGTACACAACAGCAGATAGGAGAGTGCTATGAAGAACTGGCACAAGGGCTCCAGTGTGTTATATTTTTAGATTGAAACTGACTTCATGAAGCAGTTCTCAATATAGAATGCATTAAGAATATATAATCACTGAAGAATATTAATTAATATTCTAAATAACAATAAATTTAATAACAGTATTATAATATATGACATATATAAACAATTTCATAGAAAGCAAATTATTCCATAGAATTATTTATTATAACAAAATATAAATATCTATGAATGTGAAAGTATATTTGATTAATTACCGTTTCATCTTCTGTCATTTGTATAAGAGCCAAAGGAAGTTGAGTTTTCTCAACATATAATGATGAGAAATTTGTCAATGGTTCAGGAGGTTTACAATTACGGTCAAACAAAATCAACATTTCTTCTCGCCCGTATCTATGTTTAGCTAATTGATAACGTGGAGTAATTAAACTTGTAGTACCTCCACCACTGCCACTACTATTGCAAGTGTCTCCAGACAGATTACGCAACCTATATATTCATTGTAATAAGTAAGATATCTCAACAAAAATATATAGTGTATTAATAAATATACTGTTAAAAGACTACAAACCACTCTGGACCAAATTTCATGGAATCCGTCATGACGGTCTATTTACTGAAAACATAATATTTTATCATAGAAACATATTCATAATACTTTGAAAAGATTATTATCATGTTAACAATTATGATTATTTTCTTAAACCTGCATATAAATTACTCAAAAAAAATATATATAAGATGGAAAATACAATGTACAATAAAGAATTAATATTTGATTTTTTTCTTTAAAAAATAATATTAATAGAAATCACATTTATCATATAAGATAAATGAAAAATTTCATCTGTAACACGAATAATCGTATGACAATAACCACAGATATTGAAGATGTATTAGGTCGATATAATTATAGAAAATCACATCGATAATTTTTACCTGTTGCTCGACAAAAACTGAATAACTACGATAATCAATGATAATCATAAGAGTAACAAATGTAATGTTATCATGAAAGATAACTGAGATATATAAAAAGAACGAAGTAAAAGTGACCGAAGGTAAGAGAGCACGGCAGACGGTGGCAAAGTATTCGTAAAAGGTTGTGATTTTTTTTTAAATAAACCAACACCAATGATAATCTTAGGCAAAAAACTAACGTTGTAGAAGAAGGTATTAATATTCTATGAATATTCCAATCCACTGAAAATAGTACGCATTTATTTACGACATGTTCTTAAACAGACCGATTTCCGTGAGCCCAGGTGGTAACATTAACCAAACTTTTTCCGCTCATGAATGTCATAAAAATCCACAAATGACAATCTATTATGACTAAATATCACATTAACATCCCCGATTGTTCATGAAGCAATGAGTATGAAAAAAATCGGATGATGAATGAGAGAAATACCTCACTGATCTTCGAAATTACTGAGGACAGCGATACAACACACCAATATGGCTGATGGTTTTTTTTTGGAATAAAGCGCATGCGGAATTACTGGTATACCTGCAACACTAAAAAGTTACTAGCAAAATATACTGTTTTTCTAGTCACCATCAGCTGAAGAAATTTTTTCAATATTTTTACGTTCCTAGATCCAACTTTCTAAATGGATCACTGCATTGAGAGCAAGGGAACTTCTCACGTATATTTGTTACAAAATCATCGTTTTTATTTCTACTAAATAGAATTTTAACGATGATTGTTAACTCTTGTATATTTTATAAATTGAATAGTTTTTATACCAGTAAAAACATGTCTGAATTAATTTTTACAATAGAACATAATATATTTAAATTTTTTGGTCATGTTAAATCTATTATGTATGGACTACACTAATTTTACAATTTCATGTCTTTTGTTGTACCAAGTTGCTTAATATTTATAAAACTATACAATAGTATATTGTATATTAGAAATTGATTGTGTATATATATATATATATGAAGAATATTAAATAAATAAAGATCACTTATAAATAAAAAAGGCAAAATAACACTCCTAAATCAAACAAAATAATGTGGTTTTTTAACTATGATGCCATATTCTGCAACTGCTGGGGTCAAATCTTCCATGGTAAGAGTGTAACGCCGATCTTTCCCTTTTGTTTTTGTGTTCTGATTGGCTCCACGTGTTTTACAATGTTGTAGGGCATCGTTTGCTATTTCAGATATAAATTTTTGTGCAGCTAATGAAACCAATCTCACTCTAAAATTACCATATACATAGTTATAAAATAACAGTTATTAAAAATGTATTCAAACATTAATCAATTTTCTTACATTCTAGGATCAGTTGTATTAAAACCAGCTGTATGTAAATAATGTTCACTGATAGCATCAGGCACCTATTAAAAAAACCATATAATTTAGTATTAATTTTTAATGATAATAAATGAACTACAATTATGATGTTTTATATATTTACTGTTGGCGTATAATCTTCGAGTTGTAATAAAAAATCGGAAAGAGGTTGTCCAGCAGTTTTTGTTTCTTCATTTGTTGTGTACATAGGTGGTGTATCTCTTCCAAAATCTTCTGCCATATCAATTTAGTTCTTTCCACATAATATTAAAACATTATATAGAAAAGATTTAACTTGGAATAGAATTTGTTAATAAACAACAATTCAAATTTTGAAATTTAAATTATTTACAATGGGCAAGTTCTAACCTCTAATAATAAAATTATGAAGTTTTCTTCAGTAAGATTTTGAAGTTTTATTAATTACAAATATCTTCGGACCTTTTTATTATACACTCACTGTTACTTAAAAGTACACTTGAAATATCAACATGTCACTTACAAATATATAATAAAGTAATATACACAGATTGACGCAATATAGAATTCTATCAACCGGAAATAGGTCTAGGGAATAAATGTCACGGGAATATATCGATCGACTACCCATAGTTTATTCGATTAAATAAAAGAAGTACTTATTACATTTTCATATAATTATTCGTGTTTGTGCATTAAAAAAAACACAGATTATGGGTTTAAATATTTGGAACATAATTATTAATATACATGTAGTGTAAATTACACTGGTAATGGGTTTTTAAATGGTATTGATGAAATCCAAGAATCTGTTTTTATTTTGTCATACTTTATCTTGTTTATACAAACACTATGTACAACTTGTTCAGCAGTATGAGTCAAACCATAATAGTCTACAAATAACCCATCTGGATCAATGAGATATATAATTATTGTATGATCAACCTAAAATATAAATAGAATAATTATTATATTAAACAGCAGAATTTAAGTTATATATTAAAGAAACATAAATTACTGACAATGTAGTCTGAATCTTGATCCTTAGGTCCATTACTATAGTATACTCTGTAAGCTTTGCATACTTTAGCAATTTGTTCTCTGGTTCCAGTTAAACCAAGAATTTTATCAGAGAATTCTTTAACATATTTGCCCACAGTTTCTGGTGTATCTCTATCAGGATCCACAGAAATAAATATGGGTTGAACTTTTATATTATGTTTCTCTTCTAAAATTATAATTTAATGTAAGATAATGTATATTTACTTGAAATACTATTAATGCTATACCTAGTGTATTGACAATTTCTTTCATTTTTTCAAGTTCATCTGGACATATATCAGGACAATGTGTAAAGCCAAAATATATTAAAACCCACTGTCCTAAAAATTCCTCTGACTTCCATGTTTTTCCTTTGGAATCAACTAGTTCAAATCTTCCACCAATTGCTGCCTTTCCTAGTTCACGCCTTCTCTCACGTTCTATTTGTTTATCTTTTGTCTCTTGGAGATAATACATATAAAGTAAAAAAGTTGATCCTAATATAGTTGTAATTATTACACTTCTCCATGTAATAACATTTTTTCTAATATCAGAGCCTTTTTTATTACTTGGTAATAAATGTATGTATCTATTAGACACATACTTAGACGTGCAAACATTTATAACTCTAAGTTGTGGATAACTTTTCTCAAAGCTTCGGAATGAAACCTGTAATTTTTAAAGTACTTGTTAAAGTAAAATATCTAATGTTTATTTTGTTATTTAAATTACTAATTCATTAATGCTTGAAGATGGTAATTCAATTCAAATATAATTATTTTATACGATACTTACAGTCTTAAATGCATGACCTGAACATCTTAAAAAATAACGATTCATTAAACCAAACATTGTTCTTAGTATTGCTTAGTTTATTCGCTTTGAAGTTTCGAATAGGTTATGGTTTCATTATATTTTACTATATTTGATTTCACGCGCGCTATTTGAAATAATTCTTCTTCCTCTTTTATTTTTTTAATAATAACAAATGCAGTTAATATATTATATGAAAAAGTAATTTGAATGCATCATAGGAATCAATAATAATATTTATTACTAGAGAATTATTCACTCAACGAGTATTTTTTTTTATTTAGTTTTTTATTATTTTTTTTTTTTTTTATGTCATATATGGTAAGAATAAACACTTTTTACAATAATTTATTTTGTATGATATACTAGAATTTCCTTATAAAAAAGTACAATGTTCACGACGAAGTATTATCAAATTTTTTTGTAAATTTATAGCAGTATTTCGTATACAGTATTCCCATCTAAATATATAAATAAAATGTTAGTTAAAACTATAATAAGAATACATTTTAAATAACCATATATTTACATACTTGCTGCCTTTTCTATCCTCAATAATAACTTTGTCTATGAATAATGTATTTGAGTTAGGGATTGTAACTTCATCTTCGTTTCTTTCATCCTTATCGTTTTGATACCAAATGTGTGCTTTTATCATTGATTGATTTTCGGATAAAAATTGAAATTTGGCTGCAATAATGTTGTAGAACGTCATCCATCTATTTTTTCGAACTGATATCCTTAAATATTTTTTCAAAGTTATTTGTATATGTATATATGGAATAGAAGTTTCAAGTACATCGATAACGATGATGATTCGGTCTTTCTTTTTCAAAACATGTGCAGTTATTATCAAGGCATATCTTACGTGAAACGAAATGTGAAAGTCATCGCAGAATCATGATCTTCAATCTTTAAGAATAATATCCCTGATGTCTTTGGCGCCTGTTCTGAAGTTGTTACTGACGCTCGTAAAGGCTGACCTGATCAGAAAAATGAAATAAAAACTGAACTTTTGGCATTCCACAGAAGTTAATTTTACCGCAGAATGGTTCTTGCTCTCTTGTAGGCAAATAATAAATTCCTAAAGGGCCGCGATTAGCTCGGTAGCCCATTTCTTGGGACCATAGGGAGGATTCCATAGGAAAACACATTCCATTTGCATACGAAGTTTTTCCTTGGGGACAAGGCCAAGCGATAAATTTACATGATTCATTCGTTACGCGTACACTTTCCAAAAAATATGTCCACGCTCTTAAATGACTACAAGCGATTTCTCTAGTTAACATATCCTCTGAAATATTATCATTATCTTTGCAATTGTTTATAAGAATGTCAAATCACTTGTGACTAACAAAAAGAATTATACCTTTCAAATGACTAACAACAACAGAATTTTTTACATCAATGCAACCAGGTTGTTCTCGACCGCCATTTGGGAAGAAATCAATGTGACCAAGTGGTTTAAGAAGTCCAAAGCCGTCTGCAAAATCCTCGGATCCATCCGTGTGAATTACATCTACAAGCTGAGCATCGGTAGCATCCAATTTTCTGGATTTTTCTCGAAACAGATGATTCCTGAAAAATGGTGATGCAGGGTCTAGGCCTGTTATACGTCCTAGAAGATGATTCCTCTTTTTCAGTATCTCCGAGGCACAACCAGCGACATGAGCTCCGAGACTGAAGCCAATCACATGGATGTTTTCAGGAAGAGTGCCCAAACTGATAGCGTCTAAAAGAACAAGTCCCAACTGTCGTCCTACAAGTTCTGTATTCGCTACTGCTGCAGAATAGGTCGTTGCAGCTCCTCTTGTCCAATCGAGTACTAAGACGTTTGTGTCTTCCTGATAAATATATCATATATGCCACGTATATCTACACGAATAGATTTAACAGTCTAAATCGTCGTCGATTGACAATGGAATAAATATTCATTTCACGTTAATTACCAAGTCCAGAAAGGCTTGTACCAAAAGAATTGCACCAACATCGCTACCGCTTCCTTTGTAACCATGTATTATAACTTTCAAAGGTTTCACCGAGTCAAATTGTGATTGAAGAACGGATTTAAAATCATCATCGTAGCGAAGGCTTCCAGAATCTCGACTCGAGCGAGTGTACAGAAAAAATCTTGTTTGAATTACGTTAGGATGTTCCGGTGGCCTTTTCAAAGTTAAATGTGGCAGTGGATCCGCGAAGCAACCAACTTGTTCTAAAATTTTTCATCTGTTTCATATCTTTTATCCACTCAATTAAAAACTGATTTCCGCATTACTCATACCATAGCAGATTTTGGGCTTCAAGTTCTCACGACTAACCACTCGACGTAGCACTGCTCGACTTCTTCCAGGGAATTTCACTGAAAAGAAGAAAGATCGGTTTATTAAGATAATCGATTACTTTTATTTTTATTAAAGTCTGTTTACCTGTACGCTTAGTTTCAATGGTACAGAACACGAGGGACATTAATACCAGGTATTTTAATAAGACGAGTTGCATCTCTCATTTGCTTTGGTCGCGTCTGGTAGAAACTATTGGTTTTTCTTCCTTTCCCCTTCCTCCTACCTTTCCTTGCGATTTCACGATTCTTCTACCTTACTTTCTTCGCGATTCACAATGTTCCTTTTTTCATAGATATCTACAAAACGAACACAGCACAAGCGGCTAGGAAAATTTTTTCCGGTATGCTATTATGACAAAAGAGCCATTCTTTTGCGTAATCGATTTTCCGCTAGTGAGCACGCGATTTACTACTTTCTATCTGTTGGATTTAGACATACTGCCGTACAAATTGTTTATTAAGTAACTAAACGGTAATACTATTTATAGTTGTTGATCTACTAGCATGATACATTTTAATAACAGAGCAAATTACTATGATCAACGGTGAGATGTCTTCATTGAGAAATATTGATATGGAAATGTGTTAAATGATAAACACCGATGAAACCTGGAAAGATTTATACGTTAATCGCAGTTCGCTGGACCAAATATACATACTTGTTTCGTAATACTTTCCCTTGTTCACAATGATTATGACCTCCTTTTACAACATTCAATATGATGTAATGTTTGCTTCTCTCGTGTACAAATGACGGTTCTTTAGGCGCACAGAAGCGTTTCACCTTCACTCAAATGGTATTGAATGGGATCTACGAGGAGAAGAAATTGACGAGGCAACTTTTCAATGACCAGCATCTACTTGTGAAAGTTTAATATTACTGCATTGAAAATTATGCGGCATCCCTTTTTAGCATTTCATAGTAAAAAGTTAGTGAGTGTCTCGAAGTTGAAACGAGATTTCAAAGTAAAACTCGACGTTCAAGAAATCGAAAGTCACGCACGTCTTTTTCTAAATATCTGGTAAACTGGACGGACGAGTTTCACGATTGTATTTTTAAAAGGTAACGAGTAAAGATCTATTAAGTTCTCTGCCGATTAAAAGATTAAATTAAATAAACTAGAGATCGATATCTATTGAGTACAATCTCTAGTTTTGTACTCAAAACTAGAGAAGCCGTAGATTGTACTCAATAGGTATCAATCTCTTTTCTGTACGAGCAGAAATGATTTTGCCTATTTCCACTGAAAGTTTATCCCTCTCATAAATAATCATACCATCTTTTTTACTCTAAATAGTAATGCATAGTACTATTAATACTAGTACAATACTATTCCGTCTCGAAATAATATAGTTTCATTTAAAATAAGTTTTTTTATAGTTATCTATCATATCACTGATTGATATGTATCAAAATCTTTTGAACTTAGAAAACATAAGGTACATAATCGATAAATATCAAGTGAATATTTGGAATATCTCTTGATATTGTTTGTACCTGTACTTATCTTTTCAGAAAAATTGTATGATAATGAACAGAACAATTCATCTGAAATAATCATTGTTTACGTATTTATATATACATAGAATCTGGACATTTACAGATAAAGATACATAACAATATAAAATAAATCACACTTGGCAAAACTGATAAATGATTTATCTTCGTAAAGATTGAATAGTCAGGTGGCTGAATGTTATTCGATTTAACTGATAACTGATTATAGATAAGAAATAAATTTGTTTTTTACACATGGACACCTGTACCTGTGTTTCTTTATATAGGGCTATGAAATTATTCGAGTTATTTAAAGAAAGACTACATCCGCGGCAATGCTTAAGATATACTTTATTTTGTACTGTATGTTACCAGTGATCTTAGGGGTACCACTTATAGAGATACAGTATGAATTGAACGAAATCTCTGATGTCACATTTAGTCATGAAACTCCAACTCCTGTGAGTAAATTTTACTGGAAATTGTAATATGAGCCCATAATTATAGACATGGTCTAAGCAAAAAACCTAAAAGAAAATAATTTTTCAGTTATTTCATATTACGTTCATTTAGTTTACAATAATATGAAATTATTTTTAGAAAATAACAAATAATAGAATCGTTATATTGAGTTTGGATTTGTAATTAATTTTTTAACGTAAAACGCAAACGACTCCAAACGGAAAACTTCAATATCTCGAAACAAAATATACGTATGTCTTAAGCTACTTTCATAATAAATTTAATTTAATTTGTAATGAAATAAATGTGAACATTCTTGCAGGAACAACTGGCAAAACAAGCAGGATATACAGCAGAAACTCATGAAGTTATTACCGAGGACCGGTATGTTCTGCAAGTGCATAGAATTAAGGGATCGGGAAAGAGCCCACCGTCCAAGAATAAGCCAGTTGTATTACTTTTCCATGGAATTCTTGACTGTTCAGCTACATGGCTCCTGTCAGGTCCTGAAAAGGGTTTAGGTATTATCAAATTGCTATTTGTAAATGAAATAAACTTTTTTAAACTCAACCACTTGCCTTCCTCTCCTTCTTTTTCTCGCAAAATGATGAACTTTTCTTCTACAAGAGAAAACAGACCTAGATTGTATAGCTTAAATTTAAGGAAAGATAAAATTTGACTAGTTTCCAAGTATATTTCCTTAATATTTTTCCAAATTTTAGGTTTCATATTAGCAGATTGGGGGTACGATGTATGGATGGCTAATGCGCGCGGCAATAGGTATTCACGAAGACATTTGGACTGGACTGTCTCAGATCGAGAATTTTGGTTGTTCAGGTATAATCGAATTAATAATTACTCATTAAGATTATAGAAATCAAATAAATGAGTATTTTCGCAGTTAACGATAACAATTTGTGTTTATTTATAGTTGGCATGAAATCGGGGTGTACGATTATCCAGCAACGATTGATTACATTCTCAATACAACCTGGCAAAAGAAGCTAATTATCATATCACATAGCCAGGGTGGAACGGCGTTCTTTGTAATGGGTAGTGAACGACCAGAGTATCAGAAGAAAATTGCGGCTGTCTTTGCTATGGCCCCAGCAGTCTTCATGTCTAGATCAGAAAATCTCCTTTATCAGGTGTTAGCTCCTTTTGCTAACGATATAAAGGTGCAGTTGAAATACCGTATTAACAGTTTCGTTATCGGAAGA
>NW_016909064.1:135291-145834 GCF_001483705.2 Eufriesea mexicana
TCGGAAGAGACAAAAATTAGTGAAATTTGCTCATTGTTTGTTGTTACAGGTTCTAACAAGTTTGATAGGTATGTATGAATTTAAACCGTCAGATAAACTTATACAGATGCTTACAAAAGTGATGTGTTCCGATGACGCAATTACACAACCCGTGTGCACAAACATTATATTCGTATTTGGTGGCTTTGGTGATAAAGAACTTAATAGGGTAATTACAATGTTCGATATAATCATTACAATAAGATAATCTTTGATTAAACTTGACTTTAATTTACAGACACTAGTGCCTATTATTGGGCAATATGATCCTGCTGGTGCATCTACCAGGCAATTCGTGCACTATGGACAATCAATCACTACAGGTGAACAGCCAGTAATATAATTTTATAAAATCTATCTTTTCTTGCTTTCTAAATTGCGTTCTTTTTTCTTATAGGCAAGTTCCGGAAATTCGATTATGGTCTCATTGGTAACAAAATGAAGTATGGTAAGATTCAACCTCCGAATTATAATCTTGCCAATATCAAGATACCAATATATTTGTATTACGGTTTGAACGATGTATTAGTTAATGTTGAGGTTTGTATACCTTTTATTGTTTCAATTTGAGTTTCAATCTATCTTGGGTTTTTTCAATTTCTTCATTTCGTTAATATGAATGTTTTACACCTGTTCATATTTTTGCAGGATTTGCATCAATTGTATGATCTATTACCTACTGCTCAGAAATTTTTAGTGCCATATAAATGTTTCACACATCTTGACTTCCTATGGAGCAAGCATGTAAATGTTTGGGTATATGACAAAATCCTTAGTCTTATGGAACGTCACAAAAATGAAACATTAATTGTTTAATATAAATAATTCATAGCTTAATGTACAATTTTTGTATTTTATTATTTTAATAAAAATATAAACTATCACGAGCTCAATTAGATTTTTTAACAGATTAGAGCTTTGTTTTAATCCATTAACGCGTTGATTACCACACGCACTTTTTATATGTTACGCTCAGGCTACAATAAAATTTTTGTTATTCTTGGGATATAATGAATTATTAAACAATATGATAAAAAAAAAAAAAGAAAAGAAAATATAACACACTTTTAATTTCGCAATGTTTTCTATTTATTTATGTTATTCAAATTTTTGAAAAAGCAGACAAGTGCCGCGTCGGTCATTGGTGACCACCGTGGCAATCAACGTGTTAATTATATTTTGTACAATGAAACTTGAGTAGGAAATTTTTAAACACGATAAATGTATATATTAAATGATATTATCTCGAACCAATCAACGTTTAAACGCTTACGAAAAATTGGAATATCAGCTTTCTCTCTAGCTAAGTTTTTAATGTATTTGACAACAAAACTTATATTTTCAAAACTAATAATGAAAGCACCATATATTAAGGCAAAAATATAAAATAATTTGGACTTAGAATTTCCAATAAAATCAACAAGTACTAAATATTACAGCTTCAATAATGTTTTTATAAGTTTATGAGAAAATATAACTTGTGAGAATGTAGTTATCAAATACTTCACCTATTTCTATTCATAAGAATTACATTCATTTATGAATTTATATATAGAGGGCGTATCAAATTATTTAAAATGAAACATCTAAAATTTATAATTTCAATAATTAATAACTATAGAATTTTGAAATAAATTATATAATTAATAATAAAAATATTGTAATTTTTCAACAATTTATATATATTTATTGATTTAAAAATTTATACAGTATGAAAGAGAAAATTGACTTTCATATATATATATATTTCTTTTCTTTTTGTAATAATCATTCTTGAATTGCCATTATAAGAAGTATGTTGGCCATATCCCAAATATCATGAATTTTTATATCTACTAATTGTGATAATTTTAATGCAATAACTTTTGCTGTCTCACTATCTACACATAAGAAGAATGTTCCACAGAGAACAATAGAAGCACCCAGAAATAATACATTTGATTCTAATGACATAAGATTCCTTTTTTCTTGTTGAGTTCTTGCAATATGTCCTTGGATTAAACATTGCAAGTGAGAATACAATTTCTCCCTCTATAACCATGTCTCTGCTTTATTAAGTATATTAATATTACTGTTCTAAAAATGCTTACTAAAAAAATTCAAACCTGCAAATAAACTAAATCCAATAAGTTTATAGTAAGTTCTTGCATATTTGGGGTATCCTTGAGTCCTATTGCAGCTAGAAGAATTTCTATACAATTTAACGGAGTGCAAAATGGCATTTTGAATCCAACAGTTCTAAAAACCTTATATTCCGATGAAAAAATTATATTGTGTGTATATTCAGACTTTTTATCTATGCACCTTAAGATACTGAGGATCTGCATTATAAAAAAAAAAAATTAACATTTCACTATTATTGAATTAAAAAATAAAGTTATGTATATGTACTTGCGATATTCTTAAGTTGTTACAATGTGAATCCATTTTATTTGCTAATTGCAAACATGACATAAGATATAGTTTTGATTGACTTGATATTGTTTTACAAACTTGAGACCAAGAATTTTCTGTTTGGTCAGCATTTCTATATACTTCCCAAAAATAATTACACATAAATTTATCATATAAATGAATGGCAATATATTTAATGTCTGGTCCCAAATCAAGATGCTCTGTTATTTTAAATATTGCATTAACAATTGGGATTGGAATAGCTAAAATTAATATTTAATAAATATATTGTTGTTAGAATTGTATTAAGATAAAAATAAAATTGTAAATAAAACTAAAGTTAATATTAATAAAAGGATATAGTTCCAAGTACAATAGTTACCTACAAATGGCATATAAAATTCATCTCTAGTTTTGATAAGATTTTCTTGTTCTTTAATGATTGATTGAAGTCCCTCTAGCCAATCATCAAGTAAAGGTTCTATATTAAGTAGATATTTTTTTCAACAAGAAAATTTAGGTTCATTGTTTTGTGTGTTAAATATCTACATTTATTTGAAGCCATTTTTATTGATATAAATTTATACTAATTACCAATATAAGCAGTATCCAAATCCATTTTTTTTTTTTTTTTGGACAAACTCTTTTGCGACACTATCGTTATTAAAAATTATTTGATTAAGTTTCACAGATCACACAATGTTACCTTTCAAACAGTATACAAAATACTATTTAAAAGAAGCTAATTGGCTAGACTATAAGTCACGTGATATATTTCGCGATATATCGAAATTATATATATTAATTAAAATTACAATTTATGTTGCATATTGTTAAAAGGAATATGTATAATTATATTAAATTAAATGTTTTGAAACATGTAATTATATGAAAAAATTTTATTTAGTATATATATATATACACATTTTAATACTTCAATTAATAGATTTTATTCTACATTCATGCTATCATTCTGATGTTGTAGCTCTGTTAGTAATAAAGGTTCATATGTCCATTTTGGAAATACTCGTTTATATAAATTCATTAAAATCGTATCTTGCGACTTCAGTTGACCATTAAATACACATTTCATATGACCATGAGTACCTATAGACAAAAATAATAAATTAAAGGAAAAGTATTAGGAAATAAAGTAAAGGACCACAAATTATGTACCTAATGGTTCCTTTATATGTCCTCTACGACCATATTTTGTTCGTAATTCAATTGGCTTAAACCAATTTATATCTTCACGGTGGAAAAACATAAATCTTATAACTGCTAATCGTTTATGTACTTTGTACGGATGACCGCTGAGAACAACACGTTTTACAACTATTCTATCTGGATTTACAGATAATACACTTCCAGTAGCAATTAATTCCTACAAAAATATCTTATATTTTAATGATTTAAGAATACAAACAATTCTAATCTACAATTGTTGGTTTCTTACCAATGATTTATTTAATTTTTCAATATAACACAGAACTGGACATGGTGGAAAAGTAATTGGAGCATACATGCTTGCTACAACAATACTTTCTGGTCGGAAATATCGTTCATACTAAAAACATTTTTATTTTTAATACAATATAAAAATAGAAATGTATAAAAATTTTACATAATATAATACATACTTTATGTTTGCTTCCATTTGTATGTTGACTAAATATTGGACATGCGATAAATCTTCTGAATCCGCATTGAAATATCAATCTTTGCTTAGATTTTACTGGTTGTGGGCTAGTATTGGAATGTTTTAATACTAAATTTAATACAGACATTTTGTGCTCGTTCGGTAATAGACCAAATACAATTAATGGATGGTTTTCCAATGCACAAGATGCGATAAAAAGATCTTGCCTAACGTTCATGACGTGAATTGTGATATACCAACCAGGCTAGAAAAAAATATTTTTATGATTTGGTATAAATATATAATTAATTTTTTATGTGCTTTAAATTATACCATGGCGCCTTCTATTTCTTGAGATTCTTTAAATATCCGTTTCCGAGTTCGATCAAAATTTTCAAATTGAAATATTCTACCGTAATCAATAGGAAGATTTTCTTTTGGATCCCATGGACTTGTTCTAAATGATTCAAGTCCTCGGTATTTCTGAAACCTCTCTTTTGCTAACATATCTTGAGGTGTATCCACTTCATCAGGGAATTGTGCATCTAATTTTGCGCCTTTATTTGAAATCAATTAAAGATATATTATTGGTTCAAAATGTTAATACAGAAGATATTAAAGATATATATATATATATATAAAATAATGAACATACATTTCAACTTTTCCATTGTTTCTTTCTCTTCCGTCATATCAACATTCTGATCATATCGTGCATCGGGAGTTTCGGATACAGTAATTGTCTCGTATTCTTCATCGTCTTCATCTGCTTCTACTTCACTATCTGGTTGAGATTTTGCTTCATCAACAGACATCTGGTCTTCTGATTCATCGTTTGAATACTCACTCAATTCCTCTACAAAATTATAAATTATCTAAAGACGTACCTCATACATCTCTAAATTTCATGTTCAGGTTTCAGATAAAATACCTCCATCCTCATCAGGAATCCAAGCTGCTTGATATTCAGAAGTTCCTTTTGGAACTCTTTTTACAATTTTTCTTTTTTGAGTACTTTTAGCTTGAGCTAGTTCCTCTTCTGTAGGCCAAGTTTGTTCAGCATCCATAGGATCAGGAATATTTTCACTTTCAAGAGATTCCTAAATAAATAAAAGATTCAAAACTGATTACGCTCATTAAAATTGGAGAATTATAGTCTCATTTTGATTTATACAATTACTTGTTTTTTTGAATCTGCATGTTCAAGAACTCGGATGGTTGGCTCATCATCCATCGCATTACAATGTTTTCTTAATTTTTTCTCTATTGGGTAAGGATCTTCGGGAGCATCTATCTGTGACATTTGAAAATCTCCTAATTCTGGTATATGTATTAAACCATTGACTGATAATGATACACCCCTAAGATATCCTGAGATCATAAGAGTTCCAAGTTCTGTAGAGTTCTAAAAAAGATATGTACATAAGTCAATGTTTTCATTTATATAAAAGTATACATAAATAATAATTGTATTAATACTTACTTCATTACATTTAAACTTCACTTCTTCTGCTAACAAATGTGCTCTTTTATTCTTGTAAGATACAGTTCTTTGTTTCTGGCTACTAATGCGTCGTAAAATATTAAAAGCATCAATAGATGTATCCAATTCTAGAACTTTCTCCTCTGGAAGCCACTTTGAAATTTCTGATTGCACATGGATTTTATAATTTTGTCGTTTCTATAATAAAATTCATAAAATAATAAAAATTATATTTGAAAGTATTAAAATAAATGTCATAAATATAATACCTTTATATGAAGACTTTCAACATTTGTAAGTGCTACAATGGGAGTACTCAAGCCTTGAGCAACACAAGGCATAATAATTTCTTTACCCCAATTATCAATTACCTCAACTCTGGGACTATTATTAGACTGATTTATAGCAGATACAACAAAAAGAACAGTTGTAGCTATTTTTGCTATGTCTAATGTTGCAAATAAGTTACCAACTGGTGGTACAACAATGGAAAAACGTTGTTTAAACCTTGGTATACTATTATAAAGAAATTAGTAAATCATATATTTATTAACATTATTTATTATCCTAGCATTATACCTTAAATGTGTTGTACCACATGGACTATTAATGACAGTTGCAGATTCATCTGCTTTTGTTATTATTGATAATATATTTTCAATATGTAAGTCTTCTTGTAATGGAATAATGCATATAAGAAAAGGTGCAGAATGAATGCCACCTAAATTTCTTTTTTGCTGCAACACTTCTTCTCTCTTGTTTTTTCTAATTTGGGAAGATTGAAGTCTACGGGCATTTTTTCCAAGATTTTTAGTAGCGCGTTTCGACAAAATCTTTATTCCAACTTTTCCTATATCGATAATAAATTGTATATTAAAAAATTTTAAATATATAAACCATTTACAAAATTGAATAATGTATTATGGTGCAAAGAATTTTACCTTTAGCATCACTACTTATTGAACCTTTACTACGATGTCTACCTGTTTTATGTGATTTATTGATTTGCTTAAATGCACCTGGCCGATGTATTTCTTGTTTTACTATTCCCATTTTATTTGATAACATGTATTTTTTAAAAATAATAATTCTTATAATAAATCAAACATCATTTACAGGACACGTGTATTTTTGAGGACACGATTTAACATTTTATTATAGGGACATTTAACGAAATATAAAATTTATTTATATTTTATATAATAATCTATTCTGCAGAATTTATTTTTACGATTAATTATATGAATGTACATTTTGGATGTTACACAAATATTTATATATTTTTTTAATGGTTTACATTATCAAAAAAAAAATGATGTTTTACTTTTATATAGTACCTTCATATTTTAAGTTGGTAGTGTACACGTATAGTTAAATAATAAATAGAAAAGATAGGTTATGACTCACGTGTTCTTAAACAAATTAAAGCATTTCTTGACCTTTGATTACATTTTTTTTTACTTAAATATAATGTTATAAGAAATGTGAAAATCAATAATTTATATACAATATTTTAAAGTGTATAAATGAACACAAAGTTTTATGTTTTACTTAGTATAAAAATTTGATATTTTAATAACAATCATTACTTAAAATATATTAAAATGGGACGAAAAGCAAAGTTTGATGGAATAATTGTTACGAGTGGTCGTGGAAGGAAAGCAAAAAAGCAAGGGGATCCAACATTTCCTAAAGGAGTACTTGGTATGAAAAGTTATAAATTTATCCCTATGTAATTTTTAAGTATATTCATTGATTATAAAAAAATATAAATTATTATTATTAACCATTTATTATTATTAACCATTATTACTTTACATATTATTAACCATTATTACTTTACTTTACCTTACATTTTTATTGCCTTCAGTAAAAGAACAAAAACAGTTAAGTCATAGACAAAAGCAACGAGCAAGGAAAAGGTCATTATTGAAACAAAGTTTAAATGAAAAATTAAAAAAGTTGCACCAGACAAAAGATAGTAAGTTAAAGGATACTGAGGATGGAAATGTAAGTTTCTTTTTTTTAATATTTAAGTTTTGTATATAATAATATTATTAATATATATCTTTATTGTATTAGGATGTAAAAAATATTACAAAACAATTAAGGAAAAAGAAGAAAAGGAAATCTTTTGAGAAAGAACCACATGTAAATGGCAATTCATATCATGAAAATGATCAAATGGAGTTTGACAATGATACTGATATATCTGATAATGAAAAAACAATGCTAGTTGAGCAACAAACATCTACAAAAAAGAAACTACTTGACAGTGATTCAGAGGGAGAAGATAATGTTATTGAAAGTGATGTAGAATTTGATGTTAATGATAAATGTAGTCAAAATCGAGAAATAGACGATGAACAAATTATCCACCAAACTGAAGAAGAAGAGGATACCGATAGTTCTAATAATGATGATACTGATTTACTTCCTATCGAGAAAGCAAATAAAAAGCTAAAAAAGAAACAAAAAGAAGAACAGTAAGAATTACTTATTATTATATTGAACTTAATACTTAAAGTCATATCTTTTTTTTCTTTATATAGAAAGTTAGCAGAAGAGGAAATGCATGACATGACTGCACAACAATATGTATTTACTTTTCCCACTCAAGAAGAACTTACAGATGTTACTAACCTGAAAGATATACAACAACGTATAAAAGATGTTGTTATGGTATTATCTGATTTTAAAAGATTACGTGATGTAAATAGGTATATATTTTAGGTTATTTTAGAATTATCTTAAGATATATCTTAGGTATATATCTTAAGATATTCTTAAAACCTTATTTGATGGAAAAATTTTAAGAAATTTTTCATTTTTCATTTTTTTTTTTTAAGATCACGTTCTGAATATATGGACCTCCTTAGAAAAGATTTATGTACATACTATAGTTATAACAATTTTCTGATGGAGAAACTGATGCAAATATTTTCATTAGACGAATTGTTAGAATTCTTGGAAGCAAGTGAAGTTCAGAGACCTATGACGATACGTACAAATGTACTGAAGACTCGTCGTCGTGACATAGCTGAGGTATTTATTAAATGGAATGTGTGATAAATATTTTATGTATCCTTTATTCTATTATAATATTAATATTTTAGGCTCTGATTAACAGAGGAGTTAATTTAGATCCTATTGGCAAATGGACAAAAATTGGATTAGTAGTTTATTCTTCACAAGTTCCTATGGGTGCGACGCCAGAATATCTAGCAGGACATTATATTTTACAAGGTGCATCCAGTTTTCTTCCTGTTATGGCTTTAGATCCTAAAGAAAATGAACGGATTCTTGATATGTGTGCTGCTCCAGGAGGAAAATCGTCACACATAGCAGCACTTATGAAAAATACAGGTGTACTTTTTTCAAATGATGTTAATGAAGAAAGAATAAAGGCTGTAGTTGGCAATTTTCATAGACTTGGTATAATGAATTCTGTAGTTTGTACATATGATGGACGAAAGTTACCATCAGTAAGTAACATTTACATGCACAAATATGGTAAATATATAATACAAGCATAATGATTAATATGTATTCATTTTCAGGTTATTAAAGGTTTCGATAGAGTATTATTGGATGCACCATGTACCGGTACTGGCGTTGTTTCAAAAGATCCAAGTGTTAAAACAAATAAGGATGAAGTAGATATACAGCGTTGTTGCACATTACAAAGAGAATTACTTTTAGCAGCGATAGATTGTGCCAATGCACGTTCGGAATCTGGCGGTATTATTGTTTATTCTACATGTTCGGTTCTTCCAGAAGAAAATGAATGGGTTATTGATTATGCTCTCAGAAAACGTGATGTTAAATTAATACCAACTGGATTAGAATTTGGCACGGAAGGATTCACAAGTTATAGGCAGTATAGATTTCATCCTTCATTAAAATTAACTAAACGATTTTATCCTCATGTACATAATATGGATGGATTTTTCGTAGCGAAATTAAAAAAGTTCTCCAACATTGTTCACAAAAATAAAGCAGAAGAAGTATCTTTTGATTAATGATAATGAGTTACATTAAAGTAAATTAATATTTTTATAATTATAATATTTGAAAATAAATGCCGTTTAAACAATTTAAATATATTAAAAATATATAATTTGTATGTACAGATTTTATATTTTACATTAAAATTGATGTATAAATTACTTCTATGATTACAATGCTGCTTTTTAGATTATATATAAAGAGTAAACAACTATTTAATCGTTATATAAAATAGTCGTTGAACATTTATATGTAATAGATTCATGAAATTTTTCTATTAATGAAAAAATATACTTTTTAATTCTTTTTCACAAAGTTTTTTCACGTCCTCTGAAATGAAAATTATCTTTATTTATACAATTCTAAATTGTAGATCATAAGATATACAAGGTGTCCGGTAACTGGTGGTACAAGTGAGCAGGAGGTAATTCTATATTTAAAAATAAGTCGATAGGGAAGAATAAAGTTTTTTTTTTATGCGACTTAGCTTTCAAGAAAATTAAATTTGAAAATTCACGGAGTGTGTGAATTTAGTGCAGATTATCTTTTGTATTATTTTACTATTCGATTTACTTAACATGGATGTAAAAATACTAGAAATGTTTATGAACATGAATAGATACAGTCTATAATGAAATTCGTTGCATTAGAACTCGAATAAAAGAATACACGTTTAATGAACCATCAATTGCAATTTTCTAAAAAATAAAGGCTAAGACGAAAAAATTGTATTGTTTTTTCTTCGACTTTTTTAAAATATTGAAACAATTTCTGCTTATTGTACCATCAGTTACCAGACACCCTGTATAGAATGTATGTATACCTTCTATTTCCATTATGCTTGCACTTTTTTGTTGAATAACTACAAAGAATTCTCTCAAATTCGATAATTTTCCAACAACCCAATAATCGTTCATAGTTTTTATAATAATTTCTCCAGCTTCTTTTAATCTGAAATTACAGAAAATAAAATATATATA
>NW_016909064.1:146279-195989 GCF_001483705.2 Eufriesea mexicana
ATACCAATCATAGAATAATAAGCATACATTAAAAAGTTACTATATCATGTACTAACTTGTTTGTATCATTATATATATCAGTAATAACTCTTAATACTTCAGGTGTTGTAAGTACACTAGAGCATCGCCTATTATCTGGATGTATTGTACTTTTATATGCTAAATTAAGTTTATTAAAATAGAGATATTTGTAAGATTCTGAAGAAACTGTCACATGTTTAGCACATTGTTCAGCAACTGAACTCACAAGTGTTGTCAGTTGTGGACCAAGAAAATTATCAAGACTTTTAAAAAAATCTAGTAGCAAGCTTGTTTTACCTGTAAAATAAATATTTTAATTTTATATCCTTTAAAGATTAAAAATCGAAATAGCATGATTATTTAAAAAGAAGAAAATAATACTTACTATCAACAAATAGACATATCGTAGCACTCAGTGCTCTATAAACTACCAAATATAAAGATATAGGTTTTGTAGAATAATTTATAAATACTTTAGGAGACTTTCCAGTTAGTATGGGTTCATTAACATTAGATGGGCCAGTAACGAATCTATAAGATTTATGTAACTCATTATGTCATTGTACATAAAAAAATAAATTATTATGCATGTACTGACTTTCCATAGTGAGGAGTTGTAGTAAATGGTGAAGGTGAATTTCTGGGCAATGAACCTTCATGTAGTTCTTTTTCAAGGTGAGCTGGTAAAAGTGTACTTACTAAATAATTATAAACTACTTGCATATCCTCTGGCTCTAGACCACTCCTAGATAACAATAAATAATTATTATTTAACTTATTTATATATATTTAATTATTTATATTATAATAATGATATTTATATTACTAACCATACAACTAAAAGCAGTATATTTTATTTGAGAAAACATAGCTTCTACAAGATTCATGAAACACTGAACCCGTAGAAATGTTATTTTATCAAGAGGTAAAAACTGTAAACCTTGGAAAACATCCAAAATATCACTATTATTCAATTTTAAAGACATTAAGTACTGTAAAAAATGCATGATGTTAAAAATTATATTAAAAGGTGTACAAATTACACATTCTATGAATAGCATTTACCCTTGAATAAAAGTGTTCAAGTTTGTGTTTTAATAATGTTATGGATCCACATTCAGGTTCATTGATAATAGTATCAAATGATCCCATAAATAATCTGAACATGACATATGCCTGCTTTAATATAGCTTGACAGACAATGTTAGAAACTTCATCATATTGATATTCTGTGTATTTATTCCCATCTTTTTCTTTCCATATATATGGTACACCAACGATCTGAAAAATAATAATATGACTTTTAAATTTTCTTAAGTATTGACTCTTACAAAATATAAAATATATTATATTTTTTTATATATTTTTCTATATTTTTTTCTGGATAGTGATCAAATCTTACCATTACCATCCAAAAATTTGGTTCTGGTTGATAGTAAATTTGACGAGTTTTATGTGTATGACAATAATCACATGGTTGTCCAGGATTAAATGATCTAAAAATGTTAAATATAAAAACAAAGTGTTATTATTGAATTTTAAGACAAAGATCTTAGATATTTTATTTCAAAAATACATTATGCTTATACATACTGTGTGAATTTAATAATTGCTTCACTAAGACCTATATTTTTAATTTGAACATCTAAATCTCTTTCTGGATAATAATAAAGTATTTTTTTTTCTTCCTGTATACAAAAAATATGTAAAAAGTGACGTATATTACATGTATATAAAATGCAAAAATCTTGTTGTTTTACATATTAATACTGCATTATAAAATTTCGTTTATTTACCTCTCCTTCCTTTTTTGCATATGTGCCATTGAATATATAAAAGTGTTCTAATGTAACCTCCGTTTTTGACGACATTATGACAAATAATTTAAATAAGAGATATTCCACCTTTTCATATAAAATAAAAAAATTGTAATACAATATTTTATTGCCTGAAATGACTATTTCACTTTTTTTCTTGAAACATTTTAAGCAACTAATAAAAAATAACCTTAAATCTACAATACTTAATAAATTATTTTAAAAATTTAATAAATGTTGATATGGCAGTATATTTTATTGTCGTGTGATATTTGCACATTTATGATTTTTGGTATTAAATATTATACATACATAAACTTTATACTTTAGTATTTTAAGAAATGTCGACGATACTTTTACACACTTTATTATACTTTAATCAATTACATATACGCTTTATATAAATTATATACATATTTGAATTAAGGTATATATTTTAAATGATTACAATTATTTTTTACAAAATTCATAATTAATTTATGACATTTTTATATTTGAATTAGTTTTTGAACAAATCTTGTCAGTACTGCATTTCGTGATAGAAGTAAGAAGTCTTAAGCTGATAAGATATTTTTATTTTCAAAATATATTTCCTGGAAATACAAAGCAATCTCTGCATGATATATAAATAATTAAAAAAATTCTTGACTAGAAAACTGATCAAGCAGGACATATTTCTTAAAATAGAAATTTGGCATATACATATATATTTAAGGTTTACTGGGAGTGCTTCTTTTCCATTCCGTCAGCAAATTGATATCCCAAAAATAAATAAAATAAAATGAAATACAGTTAGAAAATTGAATAAAGTCAAAAAATAACAAATAATAAAAAGGGAATAAAATAAAAAATGCAATAAATGGGAAATATATAAAATTCTCGAACAGTTTATTTGCATAGAATACAGAATATCCAAGTCATGAAATAAATGAAATTATTCAATGTAGTGTACATCGTTTGACGTTTCTCATCATTCCCAACTTAAAGCATTTGATTGTGTGATTATAGAGATACTGTTCTTTTTGAAGCCATTTCAGACATGGCGTATTACACTATATTACAGTACTTGCATTTTCTAATGACATGCTCTATGCAAATAGTAGATCAAGATTCTGTTTTGGATGTCATCATTCATTAACGCTGAATAATACTAAGAGTTTTAGAGGGTTTCATTGCCTGGTACAAGGTGCACGGAAAATCAACATAACGAATCAGCGAGTGGCTGCTATGTATATACTTTATCCACTGCTCTAGTCTCCTCAATTGCGATGAAAATGTCTTGAATGATACTAGTTATATATTAACTGTGACAAAAGCCGTAAGAGTTTATACGTTACGATAATGTTGAACTAGATTATGTATTCATTCGTGAACATTTGATGGTTATTAACTAAAGAACATTTTTATTACTTTTTTTTTCATAATTTAACCTTGTAAGTATAATAAAAAATTTTTATTTATATTAAGAATATAAATGAATAAACAATTATTTTTATTTGTTGTTGCAAAAATTGGCTTTTACGAAAAAACATAAATTTCTACGTTAATAAATTATCGAGTTATAAAATACAAAAGTTTCAAATTCTTAAAAATAATACTGAAACCTTACATGTATAAACTTAATACATAAGACGATAGATTCTCATATATGACGTCTCCCCAAAATGATAATTATATTTCAGAATATATGTAGTGGTAATGAAGGGAATCATAGTTTTATAGGGGGCAGTGTTTCACTCGAAATATATAAAGTTTTTATTTAATAAGGAAAAAATATATGTAAGTTAAATTATAATAAATATTAAAGAATATATTAATGAATAAATTGTTTTACGATGGTTTTAAAATGTTATATAACTAGTAATTTCCTGTGAATTTCAATTATAAAAATTAATAATATAAAGGTTTTATCTTTAAGAATATTTCCTTTCATAGGTACAAAAATATATGATAAATATAAATACTTTTTTTTTCTTAAATTCTGTTCAATTTTAATTTCTATTATAAAATTGAAGAGAATATTATTTATTAAATTTCACAAATGCAGAGTTACAATGCGAAATCACTATCGATAAGTATATAAAATCGAGATTCATTCGATTCTGACGAATTTCACGTATTACGTGTACCAAACTGAACATAATAAATTTGTCGTGATGTGGGTAATGATTAAATTTAGATAACGCACAGTAACGAGCAACATGTGATGATAAATTATAAAGGCGAGAAATTTGGAAAAGTAATTGGTCTTTAGGTGTACAGAAGATCATAATAATACACCAATGGCCTATCAATCTGTCCGACAGGAGTACATGCAAATGCCTGTGGTGACACGAGCTTACACAACAGCTTGTGTCATAACGACTCTTGCTGTGGTTTGTATAATATTTCTTTCATAATACTATCTTATACGTGCAGAATACAAGTTTGAAAATAATAAGATTATTTTCATTTTTCTATTTTAGCAATTAGATTTGGTATCTCCATTTCGATTGTACTTTAATCCCACATTGATTATTGAACAATATCAGGTAAACAAAGATCTATCCAAATTGTTAGTTTTTAGTCTTTATTTATTTGTATGAGTTTCATGATTATTATCCTTTGTAATATAAATATTCTTTCAGCTATGGAGATTAATAACGACATTTTTATTTTTTGGAAACATGGGTTTCAATTTTCTTTTCAATATAATCTTTACTTATCGGTATTGTCGAATGTTAGAAGAAGGGTCATTTCGCAGAAGAACAGCTGATTTTGTAATGATGTTCATTTTTGGAGGCATATGTATGATTGTATCCTTTTAATGCTTTAATATAGTTTATTATTTTTCTTAATGTAAACATAAATTAATGTAACTCTAATATATTTTATTACATATAATTATCCTGAGCTTGTTATAGATATTTGCATTTTTTGTTAATTTGTTATTCCTGGGCCATGCATTTACAATTATGTTAGTTTATGTTTGGTCCCGGAGAAATCCATTTGTTAGACTAAACTTTTTTGGACTTTTAAATTTTCAAGTAAGTTTAGCTCTTGTTTCTCTAAGTTTTGTAGAGGAAATAGATCATTTTTTAATATGTTTTTTCAATAGGCACCATATTTACCTTGGGTGCTTCTTGGGTTTTCTATAGTTCTTGGTAATACGATTTGGGTGGATCTTGTTGGAATGGCTGTGGGCCATATGTATTACTTTGCAGAAGATGTATTTCCACGTTTAAGAGGAGGTTTTCGTGTTCTTAAAACACCACAAGTACTGTAAGTCATTTTAATAAAAAGGTTGCACATTATATCTTATTATTTCTTATTATATATTATTATTTATTGTTTGTTTACAGTAAGACTTTGTTTGATGAACATCCAGAAGATCCAGATTATACTCCACCGCCTGAAGATCGTCCTGGTGGATTTAATTGGGGCCAAGAAGCCAATATGCAATGATTTTAAATTCAAGGTCCAGCTTCCAAATCATCTTTTACCAATTGGCATATCAAGTAAACTTTTATATTGCTATACATGCAACATTGTTCCTTAATTTTCCCAGTTACTAACAAAAGTACTAAACATTTGCAGCCTTGATATTACAGAAAATGTAATGAGAAACTTATAACAAAAGTAAGACTTCCAATTTTTTACAGGGGTTACAATTTTTGGCAGAAAAATTTCTGTACTAAGTGTAATAGTTATATGTGTTTTAAAATATATTATGTCATACATAAATAACTACAAATGAAAACAGTATTTCTCAGATAATCGATTATTGTGATACATTTATAATGCTTACGATTTTCCGAGAATACAAGGAAATTTTATAATAGTGATATCATTTATTATCATAGATTGTAATGGATATAAGTTGCAAATATCTATAAAGTACAAAATTTAATATATATACATAGAAGTAATATGAATTGTCTTACTCTGTTTTCTTCTTTTTAAATTTATTCTGATAAGTGTTTGATAGTTTATCATAAAATTTGCTTAAATACTGTTTTCGTAACAATTATATTGTGCACAGTATGAATTTTTACTATAATCTTATACTTGATATAATACATAATTTTAATTGAATATAGAATATTAGAATCTTTATAGTCTTGCTGTGTAAATTTCGTTAAAAAAAAATCCTCGTATAATACAGTATAAAATTGAAACCCCTGATTTCAAAAGATTCTACTGTAAAAATCTTACATTACTATTGTAAATAATAGAATACATCACAGTTTTTCTTTTTATGGGCATTTGATAAAAATAATATTACAGTAATACACATATGTTATTTAATTCCTAAAAAAATCAAAGATAATTTAATAAAGAATGAAATGGCATTCCTTTTCTTGTGATGTTTATAGTTTATGTGTATGAATAAGAAAAAAATACTAATGAATTATAAAGAATATTAGATCACGTAGTTTCTAGATGAGTATAGTTGTTTTCTTTTTCCTAGTAAAATAGTAAAGGTCATTGAATTTAATAAACGTTATTGGTTATTTGGTTTAGAATGTCATAGTATACATTATGCTGTGATGTATTCATATTACCTATCAAATGATTGCATTCTAATATATACTAGAACGATATTTGTCGATCTTACTGTGACAAAGTGTACATTGGCAAAAAGCCAAAGTATGACAAAGAATTTCCACTTGACCGATTATATATGACTTACTAGTTAAAACTGTGAGAGACTTCCGAGTGTAATTCATGTTTTCTTCTTTTTTTCTTTTTTTTTTTTAACGTAAGCGTGATATTTTAGTAATAGCACAATTAATGTTATCGTCTGTAAGATACAACTCATACTTCGAATCTATAAAAATTGGTTTGATATATTTCAAAAGACCGTAGCTGATACACTGAAGACTTTAACAATTTTAACTGCAAGAATCAAGGCTACAAAAGCCTCGAGAATTTAACCAGATGGTAGCCTTTTTGTAAATATTAGGTAAAAATGTTATTTATATGACCATTAAAATGAAATAAAATGGTTCAATTTAGTTTGATATCATTACTGTATATATTATATATTATAATTTATCTATATCTTATAAGAGATGAATGCATTTAATTTCCAATTAAACTTCGAATACATTTATTTTTACATGATCATTTGTGAAACTTACTATAATTTTTGAATATTTAATCCAATAAGATAATTAGTTTTTATTTATGATACATTACAGTGTTGTATTATTAAGTTATTGTGCCATATGAAACATATTGTTATTATCAGTAAAAAGTAACAAATTTTTTTTGTAATTACTTGTTTGTATATATTTAAACAAATTTATAGATTTATGTGCATCTTTTGCTAGTCAAATAATTAATTTATTCATTAACATCCTATTTCGGAGATAGTGTTTATTGTGGTGGTTACAAAAAAGATTAACGAAGATAAAAAATGATTTACAAAACCATTTATTTAGATTTAAATAATAAATGATTATCATAACGGGATATAATGATGTACAACTAGGTACATATACGCAATGACATGGACTATAATACAATGATCAAGACTCTATTGTACATACTTTATTATATTGCCACCGTTGCTAAAAGCACTGTAATGTCATCTGGTTTACCACCTAAAAAATACAAAAAAAGCACATGGATATACACATGGATGTTTGAGTTAGCCTTGATTATCCTATAATAACTTGAAACAGTTATTCCAGATCAAAAAATTAGTAAAGATTTCTTTCGAGCCATTGCTCTGTTTACTTTGAGAAACAGTTTATTGTTTGTTAGAAAGCTTAAGGGAAAAAAAAAAATATACAAAAAAAAGAAGAAACAGCATATTTGTATAATATTTTTATTTTAGATATAAGAATTAGAAAATAGATAAAAAAGTAGTGGAAGAAAGCTACTTTACTATGCAGATTTACCAAAGTATAAAAAACAGGTACATACATAAGATATAAGAAACTATGAAATGTATGATATAAATAAACTGAATATATTTTTCATTAAAAATTATGTGTACTATAAATAGAAGATACTAGACTTATCAATTGAAAGAGATTTTGAACTAATTTTTTATAGTATTTTAAATGTCAACATTATTTATATACCTATAGTGTCAATTCCATTTTCTCTAGCACTTTGGGCAAATGGAGACATAAATGCGCCATCAAAAGCTAAACTACGAGCCATCCAGGCTATTGAGTTCGCAACTCCTTGTATCTTAGTAGGATCTCTTTCTCCTTGAACTCTACGCATTTCAGTGATAAGTAATTGGTCAGGCACATTATCGAATACACCATCTGTTGCTAAAAGAATTACATCACCATCTTCAACACCAAAACTTGAAGTATCAGCAGATTCTGGACTAAAGTTTAAATGAAAATACATTGTACATTAACAAAATGTTACATATATAACATAAATTAACAATGTATTTTTATGGAGTGTAATACCTGTCGCTAAGTACCAGACCAGAATGTCCTGGAGGTGGAAGAGACAACTGAAATGGAGTATTAAAGTAGTGTTGCTGTTCGGAAGAACGATGAACTACTTCTCCTTTTCTTACAACTACAAAACCGCTATCACCTATATTAGCTGCATAAATGCTGCTTGTCTCTTTATTGAGAACTATAACACATGCAGTACTGCTACCTGGAATAACCATACAACCATATTAATGAAACAGTTTTTTTACCTTTTCTTTTAAATTCAAAATTGGCTTAAAATAATGATAGAAAATACGAGTTACAAATTGCTTCTATTACCTAATATGGGTTGTTTACTTTCTAATAATTCATAGTAACTACGTGCTAATAAACCAGCTGGTTCAGAAGGTGTGAACCTGCCCATAGAGACCAGTCTTTCACAAGTTCTCATTAGAAAATTAGAAAATTCTCCTGGATCGATTCCATAATGCCTCCATCCACCTACACCATCTGCTACACCTTAAAAGTTAAAAAAACATTGTCAAATTACTAAATGTGAGAATTGTTTGTGTCTTTTAAAACATATTTGAAGATGTTTATAGATATTCCAATGTGAAAAGATTTTTGGTAAACGCATTTGATATTGATAAGATTTGCAGGAGTTTCACAAATTATCAGTCATGTATGAATACATTACAATAATAAGCTTCATTACTTATTGATGGTTTTAACAGATTAACATTACCTATTACTTCGACAGTCTTAAATTTGGCACTAAACCAAGCGTCATCACCGAACTGTCCCTTACGTATACGTCCTCGTGAAAAATCTTTTGGAAAGCCACACACAGCTGAAATGAATGATGCTTCGCGACGTTTATTCACATTAGGATCGGCGCACGCTGTATAATTCGATATGCCATTCCATATCGCCCGAGTTAGCAACCTTCCGGTCCAATAAATGGACTGCATCGTACGGTAAGGCTCAAACTTTCGTGACGCACATCTTTAATAGTTAAACGACAAATCTGCACGAATCGTGCAATCAATTCACAAGCGTATCGGAGGCATGTTTTGTTGTTTTCGTTGGTGATGTATCTATCATCGATCAAATTTATCAACTACTTCCTTTACTGCACTGAATACCGACTACACTGTTCTCGAGTTTTGATCCTATTCTTGAAGAAACAAAGATTCGTGACCGTAATTCCAACTGAAATTATCTCCTGTTACGATGTAACCCGAGAAAGTATCTACTAGTGCTACTAACTAACCGACTTGAATACTGTTAACATTGTACCTACATCACTATATGCCTTGCAACTAACTTCATGTCGATTGTGGATGGAAAGGGCTTCCATTGTTGAAGGTTGTACCTTTATCACTAAACATTGTCGCTAATACAAAAGAAAAGAAAAGTTAATTACAAGGCTATTTATTAATAAAGTCGAAAATACTTTAATATTATAGAAAGAAAGAAATTTTTTGAATTTTGGTAATAAATGGAAATATATTTCTGTATATGAAAACAACGAGAAAACAGTATTCATTTCTGTTTCAATGTTGGCATTATGTTTAACTATTGTAGTAGGAATATGTTATTATTAATTGTATTATTATATTTTTTATTAATAAATGCAATTTTATTAACATTATATAAGTATATTAATATAAAATGTAAAATTTAGATCGTGATCGATAGAAAAATCGATTCTTAAGGAAGACTCTGAAGTTGAAAACGTAAATCGAAAGATGATATCCGCGATTCTCGAATGAATATCGAAAATTTAAAAATATTGTAGATATGAGATGCGTTCACTACTGTTGTGTCGGAAGTGGTTGCTCGGTACAACTAAAATTATTTAAATCATATGAAAATCTAAAAATACGTGACGATTTGTGAAAAAAATTAAAGCAGTGGTCATCCAGTAATAGTTATATATGTAAGTACTTTTCTCCTTACTTTCTTTTTATATGAATTATGTTTTCAAAGAAATTGATAATGTATTTCAATTTTTGAAGGAATAGATAGGGAAGTAAACAAATGAAAAAAGCACATTGTTTCTTTTTTTATACATCAGAATATTTTTGTAACGTGATAGGATAGATTCTTAATTAAAAAAGGAACATATTGGTCATCTTGGACAAAAATAAATTTCAAGATAAACAGTCATTTGGCACGCTTTCACGTCTGGCATATTGAATTCTGTGTGTGTATAACATTCCTGAACAATTTTTATACTTTTGTATATTGTGCGAACACAGATAAATATGACATAAATAGTTAAAATAAATTGTTCAAGATTTTACGGGGAATATTTGAATAATAGTAATACGTTTTTTCGAGTAAATCGCTTTACTAATGTTTATTAATAAACATTTCATATAGATTATTTTAATTCATATAATTTAATACCTGTTTACCGTTGTTTTTGTTGTTGATGTTGCGATCAATAGTTTATCGTTATTTACACTATTCAGTATAAAATGCGAGTTCAAGATTAAATCACACCACTATGTTTTATGGACACTATCTGTCATCGATTAATAATTATCAATGCTTGTACTCAGGAAAATGCGAAGGGGGCAGTAGGGCAGTATTTTCGTTATCACTAGTGTTGTTGGTATTTAATTCTTTAAGGGAA
The DNA here is from genome assembly GCF_001483705.2 of Eufriesea mexicana. Lineage (NCBI taxonomy): Eukaryota > Metazoa > Arthropoda > Insecta > Hymenoptera > Apidae > Eufriesea > Eufriesea mexicana. The sequence goes on from NW_016909064.1 coordinate 157,154, forward strand.
CCATTATTTATGATACAATCTAGACTAAAGTTATCGTCTAGTGGGCATTTGTTAATATTAGGCAAGTGATTAACATCGATTCCACGAACGTCGGGGAGCTTTTGTTGTTGGTGGGATTGAGCATTTTCAGTCTCGTCGTTGTCGAGACCGTTATCAGTGTGGGGTGGGGATGGATAATAGCCGCGCTGCTGTATTGGCAGTTGTTCCACCGGCAGTTGGTGTTGTTGTTGTTGTTGTTGGTGTTGTTGCTGCTGCTGCTGCTGCTGATGTTGACGTTGGTGTTGCTGTTGCGACGACGGCTGCGGCTGCTGCTGCTGCTGTGGCTGCGACTGCTGCGCATAACGGTGGCAATGATGCTGCTGCTGCATTTGTTGACGATGTTCTTGTTGAGAATGATGTAGTTGCAGCAGCTGCACTGTGCTACCAGTCATTACAGGTGGCGGCGGTGGCGGCGGCGGCGGCGGCGGCGGCGGCGGCTGCTGAGGTGGCCAGTGTTGCACTCCGTCCTCACTAGTCCGTCGGGCTAATTGTTGAGCTTGAATAAATGCATCACTAGAAAATAACAAGATTACACGAGCCCATTGGATCTATTCCACGACCACTAATGCTGCATACACACGCCGCGGTACGCGCGCAGGGCCGCGGACACGCGGTTATACATTTCGATAAGCTCCTAATCATCAATCTTCTTTTTCCGCATACTTACCTTCCTCTTTTTCTATATACGCTTCTCTATTTGAATTTATATTCAGTTGGTCCGCCTATGCATGTGTTATTAATTTTACACATAAATCGGCAATTATGGAGGTGCTCTAGATTATATGTGTCCATTCAAAATATTAAATGTTTTGTGTTTGGATACTCAATTTAACGGTTTACCTGTTCCATAGTTTACAAACATGGATTTTATATTATCGTAATATAAATAATTATAGCACAAAATAAATGATAAATTTACCTTGCGTAGATTTTTCCGACGTAATTCTTTCATAATTACCGTTATATATGTTTTCCTAAATCAAATTCAATCATTTGTAATCGTACCTATCAAAGTATAACACATGCATACACGCGTCCATGTTTTACGTACACAAAAAGCCTGGTAGCCATTGCGCACGTGCGAAGCCTTGCAATTGCGAATACGAACGGCTGCCTGCCGAAAGTACGTATATATTACAAGTTCGTAGTCTTATCGTACGATTAAAGCGAAGATTTAACAAAAAAGGAAACTTTCAGATAAGGATAAGTGCGGAATCGTTCTAACGCGTCTTAAACCGCAGATAATCGCGTTCGCGAATAGATCACTTTGCGAAGAGGTTCATTCCGCAAATAGAGAGTTGCTACTACGCCTTTTTATTGTAGTCGCGATCAACGAGTCTCGGGTATGTCACGTGACTCGTAAATTCACACTATTGTCTTCGCCATCGACATATGCTAACATATGCTTACTATGTTTCTGGCCATTCGCGCGTATAAAGAGAAATAACATACGTTTCGTATGTTGTTTGCAAAACACATACACAGGCGCATCGCACAAGCAACTAAAACAGCAAATTAGCATGCGAAGATTGGTGTGTTGAATTTTGTTGGTACATTTTTTCATTACTCTCTGTATCGCGGAAATCCGAGACAACGGTAAAACTTTTCATTGTTCGGTACCTTTATACCGATCCTTTCGATCATGGTCATTCAGTGACCTGTTTAAAGACGGACTTGCAAGATGTCGTTAGGTGTAAAAGACCGATGGTAATGTATGCCGAGTCTATTTATATTCCGTTTTGGCGTTTAGATTCTAGTTGACATTTGGGATAGTGTAGATAGATGTCCCAGCTTCGAATCGATTCCCGTTTAATTGAATAAATTTCATAAACCCATCGAGCAATTTGCTTTTAACACGTACTTTTACTCGGACATGCACTAATCCTTATCTGAATGCGCATTCATTGTAGTGATGGGAATTATTACGATCAGACTATCTACGTATACGGGATCGCGATTTCGTTTCGATAAATATATCTTTCGATCATGTTACATGTTCATACTTGAATTTTGATTCCCAACACTAATCGCGGAACGCGTGGGGAACTCTCGTAGGATTTGCACAGGGGATTTGCAGAAAGTTTCTTTACCGAACGTCAATCTACTAAGCCCGTGTTCGTACTGAAAGAATCTGCGATACCTTCCACTATCGGGTGTTTCACCCCTAGTATTTGAGCCTCTGTCAGGATCGGCAGTTGCATAGATACCCTCCTCCTTGTACATTTGATGGGAATGTTGAGAGTGCTGATGGGTGCCGTAAGGACTTCGAGACGATGGTTGACAATATCTACCGTAGGTATCGTCACGGGCGCGGCTACATCTTCTGCTTCTACGTAGGAAATCGAATCAGTTTCTTGAGAAATGTTAGACACTTTTTTTTTGTTTAATCGTGGTTGCACGTTTTTTTTTTATTTGTTTTCTTAATTTTCTTTTTATTTATTTGTTAATATCGTTTCTATTTAAAAATTTTTGGTACTTTCGGGTTGTGTTTGTCTAACCAAAACGAATCGAGAAACGAGTTCAAGTTTCCACGAAATATCCCAAATAATAGTTCCTCGAGGAAGGCACGGTATAAACAGACTCTGCATGTAAGATTCATGGAAGATGCTTATCGGCGGTGCATGTCAATTCGCCGTGGTTTACCAATTATCCGTGTGATGGCGCGCTCGTCTGCAACGTATAACTACGCTAATGCTACTGTATCCAGACACGTGTTACAGGTCTGATAGCTGTAATATGCACAAAGTTAGAAAGCAAAAGATATAAAAATACGAATTGGCGAGAGAAGAAAAAAGTAAGCAACGACGCACTGGTAAGAATAGTAGTAATAGTAATAGTATTGAAAGTTGTGCCAGCGTGTAAGATGCTAATCGAGTACGTTGTCAATGAATATATAAAGATACGAAAGAAATGATTCAAGGCTGAACCAACGTAGCTTTATGGACTTGCTACGATTTGTCGCTTAGATCGATATTTGCGTGAAGTTGTCCCTTCTCTTTTCGGTGTATACGAGATTGTTGAATGCTTGCTAGTTCTACATTGAAATTTCTCTCTCGAGTCCAAAAAGATTTATGCGTATCATTTCGCGGCCAAATTAAAGGAAATCTACAACGAAAAATTGGACAAAATGATAGGCTAGAGAATTATCGTTAATTGAATTTATAAAGTGCATTCGTCGCTTACTGATTATTTTTGCATCGCAAAGATTATCTATTATCTATATTTCCATGATTACTAGTATTTAAATGAATTTAATTATAAATTAAATATTTAAGTTTTATATAAATTAATTTAGTCAATAATGCAATGACTGTCTTATGATTTTGTTACATTTCAGGGTGAGTCCTGAAATTTCTCCTGATATCATTATCCGAGGTAAAGGTTTCGTTTACAATGCAAAAGGAATTGACTCTGAACTCATCTTTTGAATTACAAAAGATTGCCTTACAGATAAAAATGATACTCTTAGCTAGAATTAACCAAAGATTGGCATTTGGTCATTCAGAGGAATACGGCTTCTAGTGGATCATTATGTAATCACATTACTTTAACGTTTATACTATAATTTTCTTCAAGTAATACGATAAAAGGTATCCCTATTTACTTATTTTTCGTTGAGATAATAAATTGCCTGGATCGAACGTGGTTCAGCTACGCGAACAAGTATTTTCGTCCAACTTATCGTTGCAGATGTTCCATTGGGGATGATGGTGTGAACGTAAGTAGCGCTGATCTAAGTCGGTCGCGATGGAAGCTATGCCAAAGAACGATACGACTGTATGGTACGGTAGAAGCGACGAGGTCGAAATGAACGTAAGCATGGCGAAGCCGCGTATTTCGCATCAGTTCTTACCCTTGGGAGGACTCGCTACAAACGGACGAATCTTTTCTGTAGGGACGATCGGCCTCGCTCTCGGACATCCGCATATCCTCGGAACCGGTTGGACTTGTGTTTCTAGCTGTGTGCTCCAGCTGCTTAATCAGGTCCTTCAGAGTACGTATGCGAACAGGAGCGCAAGGTTGGTATTCCTCGTACTCCTCGTCCGCCTGACTGTCGATATGCTTCATGATTTTACGATACGAATCCGTAGAGTATTCTGGCAGAGGTTCCGTCAACAGTTCCGCCAGAGGTTCCGTTAAAGCCTCGTCGTCCATCGGATTTCCACTGGTCGAAGGTGTACCCGATGCATCGCGCTGATCAGCAGCCATTTTCAGTGCTTCGAGAATGTGCTCGTGGTAACCGTTCAGTTGACTCAAAGTATGTTCCACGCTGGCCACCGTTCCACCTTCTATATCTGATTAATCGTCGCTCCAATTAACGTTCAACGTTTCGCGTTCCTCATCGTGAGTACTGCGTCATGCATAAAGGGTCGATGCAGATAGCTCGATCTTTTCAGCGAACGATCCATAGTAGGCGTAGTCGATTCTATACTCGATCGATTAATTCCTCCCTTTTATCTACCGGTACTTTGATACAGCTGAACTGGAAAGTAGACTTAATGCACGTTCGATTGTACTTTCGTTGTACACACGGCTGATTGATCGAGCTCTATGCATCGTAGCTATTAGCTGATTTCTTTGTACGACTATTAATCATTACAGTACCGTAACTGTGTTTCTTTAAGATTCCCTTCTTTGTGAGATTGTCTGGTTGCAGATCAATGAAGGAGACGACTTCGTCTGCTCCCGGATACTCCCTGAAAACGTCGATGTAAAGGAACATTTGGTCTCGTTGTCGAATTCGAGGAACGATTCGAGCTAATCATTAAACGAAACGTTCGTAGGTGTTTCTATATATGTATTACATATCCCTTTGTTATGAGGATCATAGATGGATCGGTCCAGATTCCATCGATTCGACTAATATTCCCGTTACACCTTCGAATGTTTCGTCTTCGGCGCGACAATTTTTCGTCGCACGTTTCATTTATGTCTCGCAAAAACTCGTTTCGTCGCGTTCGCGAACGATTTAAACCGGTGAGTAGTCTCGTAGTTATGCTCGCGTTCGTGCTCGTGTCTCATTTTTAATCGAGCAACCAATTTGAAACGCGACACGAACGCGAACGCGACATCGTGTATTTTCCTTATGCTCTGGTCATACGCGGAGAATTTTGACAAAATGTACGCGCGTTTTTCTTTTTCAATTAATTCGTATGTATATGTATTCCCGTTTCTAAATTTATCGAATCCAAGCATGCACGATCGCCGAGTGTAACCAGTCGATGAACGGTATATTGGAATTCTATGTTTGATCCTTTGCTCGCGAAACGCGTGACAGTATGTGTCCTCAGTTCTATCTTTAATTCATTTTTCTTTTTTTTAGACGATTAAACAGCTGCGGTTGGGGTGTTCTACGGATGCGTGTGCTAAAAGTAGCATATGAAGCATGCTCGGTGCAACTTCTTCAATTGCAAAGGATGTCCATACTGGGTGGAACTGGCTGACTGTGCGGCGCATTGGAAAGGAAAAAACCATGCAGTGCCATGTGGTGAAGAGACGTAGCGTGTGTAATACTCTATTCGTGCATTTTACTTTCTTCTAATTGGATCAAGCGCAGCGTGCACGTCAAGGGAATATGGCGGAGTATGATGATTCAGGCTTGCTGAGATTAGAAGCGTGTCGCGGCATATGGGCATTGATTAGAGTTTAGAATCTCACGTTGGAACGAAATACAAGGTATGAACAACAGGCTACTGGTGAAACGTAACGGGAACGTTTGCTTAAAGGCCTTGTCAGTTTCTATGTTGAGGAGGTCAAGATGGGTGAACATGAGCTTGATCTATTCGAAAGTAGAAAGAAAATGAAAGATGCCCACCTCGAACGTTGTACGATTATTTGGGCCAAATGCATCGTGCCGTTATGCGATATTAAAATGTCTTTAACATATCTCTTCAACCGAAAAGTTTGAAGAAAGAAAAAAGAAAAACTGGCGGGTGATGGGCTGGGGGAAAAAAGGGATGTCAGATAAACGAAAAGACCGTTTCTTTATCGTCACTTTTGTGTGTTGCGTTCTTTAAATTGTACAAAATGTATCGCTACTGGCTGCATTCCTAATCAGTGCTGTCAAACGATGTCATAATGTCACAGATTGATTTTACGTATCGTGTGTGGTATCACGGTGTATGTTTGCACGCATGTGTTAGTGTGTGGGCATGTGTAATTAACCCCCGCACGCGAGAGATATCTGCAAAAATTCAAAACATTAGTGATATCTCTCCGCGTGACGACGAGGCAATGTTTGCGACTCATTCCATGAACGGAGCACTTCCTGGTCGCTTGGATAAAATGAAACGAGACAGGACAGCGACACACGGGTTTAATCGAGTTTTCTACACATTGTTGTAACATTCATTGCTTTTTTCGTCAGCTGTATTCGAATCGACCTAGAAGCTGGCCTGCCACGTTAACGACTAGAGCGTGTTCGAGTCCTGAGATCATCGATCAACTATATGGTGACATAACGGCGAGACACATGAGACTTACTTGACTCTTGGCCCGTCTGTGGTGGCGACGATATTCGGGTGTTGAAACATCACGCGCTGGGAGTCGCTTCGGCTAGAAATATACTAATATAGGCATGCCGCGGGTATTTCACCACGAATTTAACCCCTTGCGGTCGGATTCGTGACGATTCTGCTAAAACGAACTACTGTAAGAGAAGCAAAGACAGTGGGGACAAAGAAGAACTTTTCGCTAGAAGATTGCATGAATCGCGTAAAAGAAAAAGAAGAGAAGGATAGAAAAGAAGAGAAGAGAGAAATAAGATTCTGAACGAAAGCTGCAAAATAGAGAACACGGATTATGCACGACCACAAAGGGTTAAAGGTGTCTAGAAAACGCGCAATCAACGGTGTCGTTATTCTCGGTTTCTCATCGACGACGAGTCTTCTTCGTTTTTGCGTCTTTCTTTGATCTTCCTTGAATGGCAATGCACGAGAACGAGATAGAGAAATGAGTTACAAGAGTCGTTCGAACGTGGAAGATGAATTCTTTTTTCGTAAAGATCATCGACATCTCAGAGGAAATACTGCCGCTCGCGTATTCATTGGATTCGTAGATCATTGGATAACGCGTTATGCGAGAATGTTCCAACTTATTTCTATGGTAAGGCGAAAAATCACCGAGTTTGTAGAAGACGTACTCCAACTCTTTTGACTGTACGTTATCAAAGGAATTTCTCATCGCTTTGAGGAGATGCGAATTCATATCCGGATCGAGATTGTAGAGAGAAGATGACTCGTCGCGAAAGTTACGATACATCGAAACACCTATCCGATGAATCAAACGCGGTCGCGTACAAATCGGTGTCTTTCACTCTTTTGAGAAAAATTCTCTTTGCGTCTATAAAAAGCAGCGCGAACTGAATCGCGTCGAATGATCTTGTAGATGTCGAATGAATGCCGTGTGACATGAATTCGTGTGACGCAAAACATTAATGGAAAACCAATGTATAAGTAGAAGCGAGATGTGTCTTTGGCGATCGTTGATGGATCCTTTTCAACACTAGTTGCAGGGGTCATCCCTAGATTGTCTCTTAAAAGCGTACTCCAACACGTACTCTCATGATCTCCAAACTTCCACTCGTGTTAGCCTAGGATCATTGAAACCTTGTTTCTCGTTTCGCCGCCCTTGCTCTCACATATCGTCATATAACGTTTGTCAAAATTTTTTAGGGCAACTGAGAAACAGGTTTGCAGCTTCTGTGCACTCTACGTTTATCAAGAGTGATAGAGTTGCTGCACAGTTTCGTCGTTCGAAGAATCAGCGGATGATCACGTCGAAAGCTTGGACCGCGAGCTCTGAAGCTAGTACGCGATTTAGAATCGATCGGACAGATCTAATTGACGCGACCGGATGTGTTGCTCGAGGTATGTTTAGCCTGATCGTATTAGCTAGATAGGCAACGAAACAATCGTCGTACCTGTAATTAGGCATTCTGTGATAGGTGAGGATCTTGGTGTTCACGTTGTCCAGAACGGCGAGTTCCGGATGATTGTTCCCAGGAACGCTGTTGTAACTCCTCTGCAATGGTTTCTTTATGTACGGTTGGTCGTACTTCTGGACGGTGCTCTTCCTTCTGCGAGAAATTTGCCGATTACGAGGATGCGAGAGTCGTGATCAAGATAACGACATAGAACGATTAGGAAGCGCATGCAAACTACGGGAGGAAGACTTTGAACGAATTTCTTCGTTCGTTCCTTTCGTCGTGAGCCAGGATTATTGACCGTTTTGTTTGCATGTCAAGTGACGTTTATGCAAATGTCTCACCCGAACGAAAAGGAATTAGTCAGCTCCCTTTGAAAAATATCATCGGTGAAATGCGTGCTTGCGATACGCTGTCATAATTATGCATATCGTGTGTCGGGTTTAAACTGTATATATATATACAGTTTAAAATCTCTCCGTGCATGTCGCGAAGAAGCAAGCTATCTAGCTTAATCAGATCACTGTTGAATGTTATACGTTTAATTCGGACATTTTGCACGTATGATTGAATTATCGTGATGAAATGCTTAACGCTAGCAAAGCTGACGCGTCTACGGGGCTTTACAAGGAGTTGTGATGGCATGCATTAGAAAACAAAAATGGATAACCAGTCGAATGGTACACCCGCAGCTGGCCTTACAGCCACTCGCGTGAGATCGTCCTCCACTGCCAGTACCCATCAACCAAATATTCAAAATCAAAGGATAACGTAGACAGACAAAGTATCTTGAGAATCAAGTGAAGCTTAGTAATACGCGTGTGCGTTCCATGGGGGTGAAGATACTCTTTAACTCATTGTCAGTCGATTAGAACGATCAGGAAGTTAGCACTTTTCAACACTCGATCGCAATCACCCTGCTGTAACGCGGCAACCTTTAACCGATACCAATACGTTCAGATCGCTTTCTTCCGATAATCGCGTTTTTTTCTATCTTATCTTCCATATTTCCCTCTATTCAAAATTCATCCGGTTGTTCGTTAAGGATATCAGTTAACGGTTACGAAACACTGAAGCTTTTAGTTACTTGCAGACGAGTAAGTACACGTCGATTAGCCAATTTTTGCGAAAGCGATTCGAATAAACCTATAGATGGTTCACAGCGATGTCTGCTGGCAATCGCTTAAGCTGCTTAGCATAGTCGTAGCAACGATCAGGTTACGTAAGATAAACGATCGCGGTTTTTCCTGTTCGATTAATGATGCTTCTCTTTGGAAGAATACTCGGACACTGTTCGAAATACGATCTCTGTTCGTTGCAACGAGTATCAAATTTTTGCGCGGTTTCGCATAAGCGATGTACTGGACGTTCGTTGCAAGATATTGGCAAAATATTGCAAGATATTGGCAAAATATTGCAAGATAATTGCGGCGCAGATTATGCAGAGCTTTTATCGGATGACAAAAAAGGTACACAGAAAAGAGAAAGGGAAAGAAAAAGGCAGAGAGAGAAAGAGAGAGGGAAAGAAAAAAAGAGAAAGAAAAGGAAGTATACGAAAAAAATAGTAAGCGTAAAAGAGAAAGACAGTAATAGTACGGATTCTAAAAGATATACATGTAAATATATATGTACGACGTGTGGATTAGTAAAGAAAATAAAAAAGACATACATATATATGTGCATATATATACATATATATATACGCATACAAAAGAATTTTCTACGTGTATGTTTCTGCACACTAACCTGAGACAGAGGGAGTAGTTTTTATGTACTACGACTGACCTGTAGCAGAGAGCCATCAGAGCAAATACTATGAAAACACCCCCTACCACCGACATGAGCACAACAACTAAAAATACAGTGTTAGAGCCGTGATAGTTCTCTGTGACGATCAGACGTGTTAGTTAGTTACATCGTTAGATTTTTCATGGTCGTTGGTCGTCATGTGTCAAAGATCGTCGATATCCGATCACGATATCAAGATCGGGTACCATTGTTCACGCAGCGCGGTATACGGATGGTATATTTTTGGTATCCGAGCGTCCCACAGCATGCAGACAGACAGAGACGGCAGTGACAGACAGAAACAGACAAGAAACAGAGAAGCCAGAATCAGTACATATACATATACATAGACGTATTTTCGTTTCACAATGACACACCATTGATCGCATCGACGCGATTTCCGTCAGATTCATTCGACTCATCGCGCAAAGTCTATTCGATAAGACTGGCGTGTACCGTTCTTTCTTTTCACTCCTCTCTAATCCCTAGTTTCATTTCTCGTTTAGACTGAACCTCGGTTTGCTATTTGCACAGACGAAAGTCGGAATCTTCGACAGTTTTGCATCGTGTCTTGCGTTCGAGCCAAAAGACACATTGCTGCCAACTACTTTCCTCGGGTGACATCGACGAAGACACGATTACACGAACTTGTTGCGATCAAACTGCACGATTGGGTAAGTCAGTTAGGTTCTATGAGTAACAATTCTCTCTCAGACGAACCGAGGGGACAACGTTCGTTTCTTCGCTAATCAGCCTTATACATGCTTTCATAGGGCATACAAGCAGCTGGCACATTGGCGTTGTAATGGATCGTGTATCAGACATCGCACTCAAAGGGACGAATACGTTACAATTGGCCTTTCTTATCAACCTTCAACAATGGTCACCGGGATTATACGTCGTGACGGTAATTCTGCTTTCGTCCCTTGGTATGCGACATCAAGTGGAAATGTAGATCCCTCGCTCGTGCAGCATAGTCACGATCATAGTGATCATTCAAACGCGCTATGCGAGCACGAGTACATTCAGAGCACACCATCGAAGAAACAGTAGTATATATGTATAAGTAATTCTACATAAAATGGTACTCCCCACCGAATTTTATAAAATTTACTTTGTAAAACTCGGAATTTTGAACAATTTTCTGCAAAGCGTAAGCTAAGCACCATCACCTGTCTTTTATTTCTATAAGAATATCATCCTGATAATCAGATGGTATAATATAACGTGTGACTTCATGGAAAAAGTATGTCGTATGTTTTAATCAAACACATTACCTTAAGAAAAATTCAAAATTGAAATCCATGGACGCCTGCATTCTCTTCCTATTTGATACAGCCTAACCTAACCTAATTTAACTGGATAATTGTATTAGGTTATACTTAAGCTAATATGACCTAACCAGACATGTTGTTCAAAATGGCGAGTTTTACAACATATATAAGAATGATGGAAATGGATGGAAAGTACCTTTCTTTGCATAATTACTTATATATATAATATATAAATATAAATAAATATCGAGTAAGTAGGCTAAGATGAGTCAATATTATGAGAGCATTTGATGGCCGCGTGCGATGCCTCATCATCCAGCTAGCCACGAATTACTTGACAATGACAGGCGTTGGTCGAACCCACTCAACAACTTTATCTTACTACTGTACCTCTGGCAAATAGCCATTAGTGCAAAAGAAATGAAGACTCCTTTGACCACACCCACCAGGATTAATACCAACGTTCCAGTGCTAAGAGTGTTGTTAGGTGATTCTGAAAGGACCATTACATATTGTAATCTTCGAGTGTCGGTACGTTGCCGTTTTCGAGGGCAGAACGGAACACTTTTATCGTTAATTAGAGGCAATTAGGTTGCAAGGATTGATTCCGCAGGTGTTCCTGAAGAGATTAAGTTAGATAAGTAGACCTATAAAAGGAAAAGCTTGCTCCCAAGATTGTTCCTGAAACGGATTGGAACTATGATTACGCAGATATATCACGATAGATCTTTTTCTATTTTATTCTCTCTATTTTTCTACGTACACTACTGGCCAAAAATTTAGAATCACTAAAGACATTCTTGAGGTAATAAAATTCTTAGCTTCTTAAATATCTCGGTCCTATGAGACGCGTAGCGATTCTAAATTTCCAGTTAATAGAGGGTGCGGGAAAAGTTTTATGCCAATTATTAAGATCATTTATACTTTTTCTGCAAATGTCTAGTATATTAATCCGCCTGTGTCTCTTTTCAGCTCAAGAATGAAAAACGATAATAGAGACTACGTATGAAAGACACCAATATGTTTGAGCCCATTGGATATTTAAACTTCATGGTCAGTCACGAAGATGAAGAAGCCAGTGATGGAGTTGGACTTGACTTCCGGATTTCCAAAAAAGGTATTGAGAAAGTATAATTTGCAAAGTAGTCAATTTTGAACACTTAATGTAATGCGTGTGTACTGTTCCATTCTGTTCTTATTAACTCGATCAACGTCGTAAAATTTGTAGATTATTACATTTTAAACCTAGCTTAGCTACAGAAAATATTTAGATATGAATATAAAAAGGACGAGGACTGTTACCACACCCTATACATCGATCTGCGTAAGCTTAGTCCAGGAAGGAGCATAAAAATTATACACATATATTACGAGTGAAGTGGATCACGACGATTTCTACTTCGACAAAGTTTTGAATCATTCGATGACCAACATTCAAAGATAACCAGCAAAAATTTCCATTCGGACTTCGTAATCCATTTCACTGGAGATTAGACTCAGACAAAGTTCCCGATGAAGGCTCGTTGCACCGTTGCTATGGGCACGTTCTTGCCCAATAAGGGTCGCCATGGAGTGAAGTTAAAGTCGTTGCGAAGCGTTTACCTGTAACGTGCGAATATTCTTTTCTCTCTCGAGAGGAATTTCGGGAAAGGTCGGTGAATCGAAAGTGGAAAAGTGTAATCGAGTAAAACACATCGGTCCCGCATACACATATATACGGGAACGTATTGAATTTTATGTGCACAGCTGATGGTATGGCCCCAAATAATCAGGCGGCTATCGGGTATCCCGCTGGGGATAAGGGACGAGTCTTCGTCTTATCGTGAATTAGAGACATCTAAACGATAGCAGAGTGTCTGCTTCTTCTTCGGATACAGTAGAATTTCGATTATCATGGTCTCCGGGTTCCTTCGAGTCAAGCATTTTCTTTGGATGAACGGGCTATCTTGCGCTTTATTTTGTCGAGGTGCGTTTTATCCTATCTTTTATGTCAACCACAATGGAAATATGTCGATTCGTGTGCGAACCTATCTTTCTTTCCTCTTTTAAGCCTAGAACTATCAAACCGTTTGAAACGTCTGGTTTTAAACGTTTTATTCCTGTAATTTCTGCAAACGCGTACTTATATTTAGGCAGAATAAGCGACTGTATGCGCCTAGCCATTTGTATTACACTTCACTTCGATTATTATCGTTCATATATAGGATATTTAGTTACATGTTACAGTTTGGTAGTTCTAGTTTTAATATACGGATGTAATTTGAAAAATCTATCATATCCTGCAATCAACAGGTATCCTTATTCTACGTTTTCGTTTCCTATCGTGAGATTACAAGGTACAAACGTGAACTATAAGGAACCGAAGCGTGTCGTTGACCCGACTACTCAATTTCGATTATAGTTAGCCTCGAATTTCTCGCTTAGCTCGAAATTATTCTAATTCGGCGAATTTCAATCGAACTTTTGCGAATCGCAACTTACCGTAGGGGGTCTCTTTCTTCACTAATTTAGGCTTTGAACTATTTTTACCAGCTTCGATGCTAGGTGTTTTTGGCGGGAAAGTTGGAATATCTTGCTTTAAGGAGCAATCTGTCCCATTCCATCCGAGGTTGCAGTAGCACTTATTCATGTTTGTGCACACCTGCGAAGCCAGACATATATTTCGATTGGAATTCGCATATTCGGGTGGGGTTAGTCCATGATGTAATGTCTGCTTACGCCATTGCCCGAGCATTCAATGTTGCCGTGATTGGTAGGACATTTCTCATTGTCTATGAGAGAGTAGAGACTCATGCACGTTTGGTTCACGCATATCTGCAACACACGAATTAAGCTGTGTTAAACATGCAGGCCAGTTTACGAGCTTTCTTGCCATTGTCCTTGTTTGCTAAAGTCAAGCTATATCGAAGGCAAACAGCTTTGTTGCTCCATGATACCACCCCGCGTAACTCTAAATGGTTGCTCTCGACTTTGCATAATCCGATTTATAACAACGATAATCACTGTGGAAACTATTAATGTACCAGGACCAAAACAGAAAATACACTTGCGGGATTAGGTGACTTACCAAGTTGTCTCCGCAGGATGTTCCATCGCGAACCAATCCCATCTCGGGCAGGTTGGATCCTACCACTTTCCCAGTCGTAGATCTATGCCAAGATCGATACGAAATGCCAATTAGAATTCTTAAAGGGAAACTACGGTGACTCTACTTAACCCTTTACCCTCGAGAGGAGACTCTCAGTCGCCATTTAATTAAATTCTAAAAATCGATGTTAATTAATATATCAAATTTAAAATTACCTAACGATGAGTGGAATCTGGAAGTAAAATAATTCTACGTCTTAATTTGCATATGATTTCTTATTTACTATTTTTAAAATATCGTCGACTTTATGACGGAAAGTCTTCGAATTACTATTTTTCGGTAACGAAAAAATCGTCTAGTGCAAGGGGTTAAATATCGCGTATGGTTACTATACATTTGCTCGCAATTGGTGTCATTGAACCGATAGTTTTGTGACACGTTAAAATTAGTTATTTGTAGCTAGTAAAAATTTTATTGGATACTCCCAGTTTGGATTTTTCGAGGTTAGAAATTTTATAAGATATTTGTTTCATCTCGCAGCACACGCAAACTAATTATTAATATCCTAAGAGAATGTATTATACTTTTTGTCCATATGACAGGAGGAAATAGATATAATTTTGGATGCTGTCATTTCTTAATTCGTCAATCTGGGGAAAAAAGTCAGTATTTGAACTAAATAGCGAGAAAAACTCGTGGCCTAAAAATTATTGTGACTCGCATTAACTGATTAGAAACGTCACTGCAATATAACTCGAACGAATGAATATCATGGAAATTTTGAACCTTGTAAAGATACGTGTCTCCTTTAATACGAATCACTATAGTTAATAACACGAAATCCTCTTACTTGCACTCGTACTCCTCTCCTTTCATCGAGATTATAGTTCTCGAATGATCTATCCCGAGTATCGATAGTTGCTTGATACCTCGCTGACATTGCAATGATCCACAACGAACATTCCTGAGGAGTGAAAAGAATAAATTACTTTCTGCGAGAAACTTATCTCCACATACAGTGTGTCTATTTTAATTGAATTCACTGGAACATCTTAAAAGAAATCAGAAACGTGGAAAAATATTTCCACCATAATTTATCGATATAACTGATAAGATAATGTGAAGATTTCAAAGCTAATTGGACAAAACAGATTTATGGCAATAAACTAAACTTTTGCCTTCGAATATATTTCCAATCCCACCCGAGATGTTCCATCGACTTCGTTCAAAATGGACACACGGTACACGCAAACTCGCTTCTACTCACTCCAACTCGCATTTCACATAGTGACCAGAAGAGTTAGTGCCACAGTGTCCATTCAGCGAGCCTTGAGAATTGAACTGTTCGAAGCACTGTTGGTCCGCAGCGACACCACCGTAGCCCCATATTTGCTCGCACTGAATGTCCAACGACGGGCAAATGCCCTTATAGCAGTACGTAGTGTTGTTCGAGCAAGGGATGCCATTCTTCTTGTAAACGTCCGCTGGGCACTGGCCGGACTTTCCGGTGCAGACTTCCGGCAGGTCGCACTCGTTCGTCGACTCCCGGCACAGCACGCCGTGAGCGAGCAGCTGGATTTTTCAAAACCCCCCAATCGGATTAAATCGGTGCTACAGAGGGCGCGATTACTTATGCTCTACACCGACTTTGCTAATAAGGTGTTCCTGTACTTTCTAGTATCACCACTGCGAGAGGACTCGTGTGTAGGTGTTGGACACGCGACTTGGAAAAATCCTGCCCTTACCGTTAACCACTTGCGCTAGAAAAACGTGCCACGCACGTCGAGATGCTTTTGTTCCAAAATTGCCAGCGACGTGTACACCACGTCGATAGGCATTTATCGCAGAAATAAAAATGACGTGGACTGCACGTCGGCTAACAACCACGACGTCGCATAGATTATTAATTAATAAAATGTTATTGTTGTCGCGAGTATTCATTCATATTCGTGTAAAATTCTTTACGTAAAACCCTACCAACGCGCTGAGGCGCTGTTTAAGGGTTGCACTCGCAGACACGGTGCGGTGTCAATGTGACACCTAACCGCGTGTTATACTGTAGCGCACGGCACAGCAACCGTGAGTTTATTGGTAGCGCAAGTGGTTAGGTTAGGTTAGGTTAGGTTAGGTTAGGTTAGGTTAGGTTAGGAGCGGCACGTGACACGTTAAGTGCCACGCCGGTCTTTAGGGAGCGGTGCTAGACTCTCCGTTCGGGCCCGATCGGTTCTCAGAGACCGGTCCAGACTAGGACCAAAAGGTGCTAGCTTTAGGTGTTAAATTCTTCGCCATCTTTGGACCTAATGTTTAGGAATTCTTGTTATAACAATTGATACAGTATCTCCGAGTTTTATGAACACTTAGCCCGCTGCCGGTGGCCCACTTGACGGTCAAGTCTGGGCCTGAACGGAACAGCAAGCAGAACGGGCTGGGCACTTAACGTGATAAGGATCATTGGACAAGTTGGACCTACCCTTGCGGGAAGCAGCTCACTTGGCCGAGCCTCCAGGTTGTCCAGCAACCTGGAGCCTCGTTACCAGCGGGGTTCACTAGGAGACGAAGCTGTCAGTTTTCGCTCAGGTTGGCGTTTGCCGATAATCCTGCACCGGCTCGGTATCTGTTGGCAGATACTGCTTGCTGTTACGGTCACAGGTCTGCTACAGAGGGTCAACGCGATTTCGCGGAGGAGAGATCTAATCTGGCTATCTATTTACCCTCCTCTGGTAAATATAGAGTCCCTATACATGCTGTCCGCCGCCATTTATCGACGCGTTTATCGTACTCGGGGCTATCGGGCACGTACATCTCTTGGCCAAAGAGAGCAGGACCGTTTCAACGTATCCAAGTTTCGCTCGCGATAGAACTGGCCCAGTGTAAGGTGACGTGATACTTTACCTTGCAATCGCTGCAGCATGGACCGGTCGCGCATTCCGCTTCCGAGGTGAGCTTGCAAGTGATTGGATCGCAGCATGGGTCGAGCTTGTGACACTCCGACACCGTTCCGCAATCGCATTGTTCCCCTTCGTCGATTACCCTGTTTCCGCAAGTCTTCTTTATTTCCACCTGTAGTTCGGGAAATCGGATGAGAAAGAGTATTTGTATCCGTGACTAGGGAGGCTATGGCGGGAATTAGGGCTGTATGCGCGAGAGGCAAAGGTGAACGTTGACTTTTCACTTTGGACTATTCTTCCAGAACGAAAAGTGCGAAGTTGCTTTCACTTGTGTGGAATACAAGATGAATACTGGAAGTGAACAATGACAGAGATGTAGAGGCTTGATGTATTCCTAGCGAAACGAATGGATGATTCGTTCACATTGAAACGGTAGATGACGAATGGGTGATTGATCAGGGTACTATACACTGGGTTGCGATTATTCCCGATATTTCACGTTCATCGTAGTCGAATTCATCCGAATTCACCCATTGAACATGCGTAAATACTGTAGCTTTCATCGTGGATGAATCGTCTGCGATGATCAGTACATTCGTCTCGAGTGTCATTGGTCGGAGTGAAATTTCGAGGAGCTGGTAATCAATAGGGTGAGTATCCACTAAAAAAGTAAAAGTCTGAGAACCGGTGAACTTTGAGATTCACCATAGAGAGGTTACGAATCATAAAATTTAGTTTTCCGAATTTTATACTGTTGGACGACACTGTGAATCCGTGAATTTCCTGCAGAGTGACTATCGAATCCGAGGGAATATTCGAAATTAGCTCAGGACGCAACGAAGTGAGGCAAGAAAGTTTCACGAAACGTCTGAGAGAGATGGGAAAGTGTTGGACAAAGTTTTCACAGTCTCGTGACTTGATTTTCGCGCGCTGACGAAGATGAAGGGGACGGTTCGTTTGGTCGGCAGAAATCCTCTTAACTAGATGTTGTCTTACCTCGTTTGGTTTATTTAAAAGACAGGAACCTTTGCCGTTTTTTAACATGTCTGCGTAATCTGCTTTACTACAATCGGAGAACGTGTACGGCTGAACGTTTTCCAAGCCGACGATCGATTGAGCCATGATGCACCCGTGCCATTCGCGACAGAAACACTCGCTTCCTGGGAAGAATTCCGTTCGAGTAAATCATTTCTGGTGTTTTAATATTCCGTCGGGCAAAAATTTCGAATCACTAGTATTTATAGGTTGCGACTGAATTTTTCTACCGATTTCTATATGTTCAAATTACGATCCTCATCTTCGGTGCAAAATAGAGTTTCTGGCCTAGTAAATTTACACTAGGATGATCAGATTTTTCCGGATTTGTCCCTAGATTTTATTATTTTTCGAACCATCGTGTGTCTCGAATTTTAAATATTCGTAATTTATTTAAAAGAAGATACAAATTTATCCCAGTCAAAAATATAATAAAATGTAATCATAATAATCAAAATAATATCATCGGAAAGCTGTTTTTTCTCTACAATTTCAAAATCGTAAAGCAAGCAAAGTGACGTGATATTGTAACTTGCGGCTCCATCGATCTAGCCATCCTAATTTACGCGAAAAAATAAATCGAAAATATGAAATGACGTTTTTTCATACGTGGCCTCGTTTCCGAGAAAATCGGCTATAAATTTTCCGTGGGTATGCGTGTGCTTGACTATGCCTTTATTTAATAAATATCCCCGCGAATTTATCGTCTCCATTCAAATTTATATTTATCGCATTGGGTAATCAGAAATATGCAATAAATATCCAATAAAATAATGGCAACAAAAAGAATGAACTTTTCCCGTTCGGATTTTAAATAAAACAAAGGATGCGAAATAAGTATTAATAATTTTGCACATATAGAATGAATAATAAATATTTCATTCCTTTGCGTCGTATTTTATACGTATTACAGGTTTCACGAGTATAATTTTTCCATGAACATATTTCAAATAACCGAAATAGGTTTTATTGTCTGTGTAATATTTTATTTGCCATTTTATAGGAGGACATAAATTTTCCAACGGGTCATAGTAAATGGAACTATAAACAGCGAAAAGTAAAACCGAGCATAGAGCTCAGGTTCGCTTCGTATCGTAATCTCAGAAAGAATTGAATAGGAAGAGATATTGAAAAGTTGATCGAACGTGTATCACAAGAAAAGTCACTTCGATTAAATACCAAATTTTTGATCACAAATTTGAAAATCGAGCGTTGCACAGGCCAAAGTAATTAAATCTTGGAATTTTTTAAGATTCAAGTGGCAGACGGTTCGATTAATATTTAACACTAGATTTACGGAACCCGTCAATTTGACGAAAGAGTTGCTCCAATTATACGATGGTAACAGATTTAATATAAAATATAAGTTAACTTATATTAAGACTGTTAATATAATATATAATTGTCCTTAAATTAAACTAATCGTTAAAAAAAAAAGGCACGTGGTTTCCTTTATCTGTCAATTTTACAGGTATCCTTAGAAATAGGTATACATATAGCGTCCGTAAACCTAGTGTTAATCGACTTCTCATGTTGAAAATAAACCTCCATTTTTGCTTCATGGGGGTAACCAATCTAGCAAATGAACCGGTCCATTTAACCGGTCATGGTAGATCCACATATCGATATCAGTATCGATAAGAGAATTTTCAAAAGTAATCAAAATTCGAAACCTTTTCCATGATTCGAAATTTTTCACCAGGAGCGTAATACTCGCGAGATAGAGACTAACTTCCATCGTCGTGTTTCATGCCGATATTGTGGCCAATCATGTGCGCCATAGTACCAGCTAGGAGATGAGGCTCGTACGTGTTCAAATCGACGCTGATCCCTACGGATTTTTTTCCGCACATGGTCGAAGGTGTGGCCATCCCCGATTCTTCACCGGAGAACGTTTCGCCCCTGCATTCGGTAATCGAATATCGATCTCGAAATTTCCTCGGAAATCACCAGATGCAACATTTCGATACTCACGTGAATAACTGGGCGGTATCGTGTTGAATATGAAACATATTTCGCACCGCGTAATCGAGTAAATTCTCCAAAGCTTGATTGATATCCATGCCCGTACTGATCTGTACCTGGTTCTTGCCTTGCCAGGTTTCGATGTATACGACGGAGATTCTAGTCTTTAACGCGCGGAAATACTGTGGAAAAGAGGATCAGAGAAAGGGGATTAATTGAAACTCGTGTTTAGAGTCTGGTTACGCGTCCAGGCTATTCTGCACTCACCATATCCGCGATATTGGCGACTTGGATGGCATCGTGAACGACCTCGGCTCTGGTGCTACCGTTCCTCTTCTCGAACTGGACAGGGATAAAAATAATATTCTCGCGAGCATGTGATATTTTCAGATCGAGTAGAGATCGTGGATACATTTAGGGGAATTTTTATCTACGACAATTGCAATCGTTCCTTCGTACGGGGATATATAACCGGCATGATGCTTTTACTAGGTAGGTCAAATGGACGTGCAGTGCACCGCAAAATGGCGCCCTGCGCTGTGATCTTCAGTGTTTCTTGGGACTAATAATCACGTTACGATCGAAAATAGAAATTAATTGATAAATAGTAGCTTTAATTAGCCAAAATTAATTTCAACTACGGCTTCCAGTTATAGGTTAGCTTTGATTAGTTAAATCTTCAGTTAACCTATGCAGTTAGTTAAAGCTAGGTTCTCACTGAACAAAATGTTACTATAATTGTAAAATGTAGTGCACCTTGAAACAACGTCTTTGTGAAAGGAAACCTTTGTAATTGAATATGTCGTGTACATAGTGCTTGTACATGGTTATTACTAGTTTTCCCTAGTTAGAAATACCTAGTTAAGATTAGCTAAGGACGAATTTTAACAGCGAGGATATTCCATTAATATTATTTCAGACAATTTAAAATTGTTAATAATCGAATTACTTTTTCACAATATCGGTATTGATTAGTAGCATTCATTTTTGTTCTTAATTATTTTAATTGAATTTGTTTCACCTACGGGCCAAGGATCCATTACATATTCAAAGATATCATAATAGTAAAATAAATTGAGTATATCATAAGACTAGAATAATTTCACTCTCTATGTTTCTTTTTAATTTTATAAAATGAAAGTGAATGGGAATACCATAATTCTAAATTACTAACACTTTAGCTGCATAGATACCATACGTGACTGCCTAGTTAAACTATATAAGACCCGTACTATCTACTAAATAGTATAGAAATTCGTTTAAACAACAATAACATGAAAACTATAACAAATGGCGGATAAATCTGAAACCAGATATCAAAAATAAAAATATAGTAAATATTTACTCATATCACAAGCTACCAAAATGGTATCCGTGTACTAAAAGCATATTTCAGATACCTTTTGTCTTTCACTGTCACTAAAAGTTGAAAAATAAAAGTTGATCAGTTTCCCTATGATATTCAATACCTATCCTAATTTTTTATTTATTCTAATCAAACTGGTATTCAAAATATACTGCTCTTCCCGTATACCACCTAGGAAGTAACTCTAGAAACACTGAAAACGATATCACTTTATCACACACCGTATACTTCGAAAGGAAACGAATTTCGTTATTTCTGAGTCATTCTGATTCTTCCCTTTTCCAATAATTTACCACGATTCATCCTCCGTCTTACAACTTCTCGCCCCGAAAGGGTTGAAACCGATCGTATCGATTCGTTTTACGTTCCGGACATTCGATAGCAATTATCGTTGAATTACGCGAAGCGTGAACACGCGGGGATAGGGGACGTGCGAATTTAGATCCCCACGAAACTCGGTGGAACGACGTGGTCGTTTCTCTAACGATTATGACTATGATTGGCACACCCTTGACTCCCCGTAGCTTTCGGGAGAGCCCGGCGAGCGTGGACGAAGCGGGAAGGAGAGGCAGAAATACAGTACGAGTGGAATAAAATTATCATACCATGGCCTTATCGATAATGATGGCAGTTTCGACGAATTTCACTACTTCACGGACGTCTCTCTTGTATCGATCGGAAGTGGTCTCCGATAGCCCCAGAATGTGCTTCTGCCGGCGGTTCTTTGAACGCCACTCATAATTCTCCGAGATAGCGCAGCCTCTGTTAGCCTTTGTTCGAGCTTCGAATATAACGTGAGGATGTTTCTGCTAAAAGAGAGGTCTGCATATAGTTAACATTCTCCGTGCTGCCCGCCTTTTAACGCCCGTTCCTCTATTCGATTATGGCTTATACAGGCAGAGCGCGGGCTTTTTGTTCCCGCATCTGCGCGAGGATTATGACCTACTATCGCGTCCAACTTTTTCTCGGTTAATTGTTATACCAGCATTTTAAAGAATCACCGAACCCTCGCGCGTCCCGAATCCGTTCACCTTTCGATTCGTTGTAGACCCGATCATCGATGCGTGCCATGGCGAGCCGAATTTGAGCGAAGAACCAAATGTTTCGCGGTTTGCAGACGGTGATACATTTTCGCGATGTATCAATGCATCTGACGACTCGTCAAACACGTAATTCGTGTAAATATTTACAGTACTACCCGCTTTAGTGTCCGAAATTTTGCCCACTTTGGCGTCCATTGCTGTCCCTATCGATTCTTGGAGACGTGACTTTATGCTGACCGATTGCGAGATAGACAGTCGGATGAATTGATCTTCTTCGATCTTCTGTTATACAAACACATGTAGATTATTGAACGCTTCGTTAGAAACTTTATTGCAACTCTGATGCAATACTAGAAAATAGATCAGTGATATCGATGTTCAGTTTGCTTGCGCGAGCCAAGTTTACTATTTGAGGTTATGAAAGTTATCGATGTTAATTTCTACCTGGACCCTCAGTAAGAGAAGCTTTGAAGGAGAAAATGAGTTGTGAACTTCGAACAGAGGTAAATTTCAAATGGAACATTAGAGTTTCGTAGTTTTGTTTACAACTTTTCATTAAAGCGTTAAATAACCTATATTTATATAACATATATAAGCGTAATACAGTTTAGATGTGTAGAATGTAGTATAGATAGACAGAGTTTGGCTTAAATTTAGGACACTCAATTGGTCTAAACTTAAAGCCACGTGTTATATCGATGCACGAATCGCGAAATGTATCAGTGTCTGTGGGCCGTTTCAGGTCGGCTGCTTCTACGAGACGCGATGCGACGCGGGAAATTGTATTTTTCCCCCTTTTTCTCTTCTTTTTCAGCCCGCCACGTTGTTACTTCGAGATCTCTTCATGAATAATAATGGAGGCACAGCTCATGCATATAAGAAGAACGTCCCCACTTAACTCGTCTCGACCAAGCATACAGGGTTTGCCTCTGCTTTTCTATTCCCCATGCCGTGCGGAATTTTCGAATAAACGTCAACGTTGATTTCGTTCCGGTTATTTTCTCGGCTAACTTCCTCTTATATTTAACGCTGGCCTTCTCTCGACGAAGGCAAACGCCGGCCAGGAAATGTTACGCGTTGGTAGCTCGGTCGAAGACAAAATGGCGGATACAGGGAGTCATGGAAGTACTCGCCAGCGTCCAGCTGAAGATTTTCAACGATCGTTGCTCGTTCATGACGCTACTCTCAAGATTATTATTTACAGGGACAGATGATATAATAGGAACAAATTTCCGGTCGTAAAAATTGGTATTTGAATCGCCATATTTCGGGTTAAATTTCATGGCAAACGAAAGGTTTTGGGATACTAATGTCAGAAATAGTTTACGTTCGGTATGTGCTTAGTTTCGGGAATGCAGATGGCTAAAGTTGCTACTATCGACCAACAGATTATAGCAGAAATTTTTATATCGAATTTCGGACTTTTAGTTAGTGTAATAACTTTCAGTTCTATCTAGTAACAATCTAAGCTTAGATTTAGATATTCGAGATAGTTAGATGGGCTAGCTATCGAACAGTTAAACATTTGAAGGTATGGTACCGTTAATTCAGGAAAAATCTAGGAAATGTCGAGTCTCGAGTAATTTCAAATATTCAAATTTAAATTCAGCTAGTAGAATTATTGATTATAAACTATTTATTCGTTCGTCAATAGCGGCTATTTTAACTCTCTGTACTGAACATGAAACTTTCTTGTGATAAGTGACTCAGTAAACTTTTCGTTTGACACAAAATACATTAATAAGTTCGAAAACTGTATAAAGGAATTAATTTTAATCAGCCATTATATATCTATTGCCAAAAATTTTAAGCGTATGAGACACGTTGAGTATAATTCTAGTCCCATGACGTTCTTTACTCTCCAGGTTACTATAATTGGTACCATATTGATACCACAATGTTACTGTGATAGACATGTACACCTATTTTAACTCTTTGTAATCGACCATTGCTTGGCGATGCTTGGATAAATGGAAAAAGGAAAATGGCGAGTGTAAGTTGCGCGTTTTGGCAGTGAAGTTCGCGACGAATCAACCCCGCCATTGTAACTTGGGGGGTTAAGAACGAGTGAAAATGCTCGGCTAGAAATTAGGGAAAACTTCCGGTCCAGTGATTCTCCTTGCCCAGTGAGCCATCAGGTAAACGTAGAAACAGCTGTGCCGAACAACGACAACGACAGGAGCTAGGGAATTTAGCGCGCCGGCAGCCGATTACTCGTTTACGAGTCGAGCCGGCTTGATAGCGGCTTAACTCGATCCTCTCGCTTCGTCTGCCGTGCTAACGAAACTGGATCGAGTGGCCCGGCTTGTTTGCCATCCCCGAAACAGCCGTTGCTCGGCATCACAGGATCCAGTCAAACATTCGCAGTCTCACCAGGACCCTCTCTGTCCACACTGGACCTTGGACAGCCCATCAGCCCCTACGGGTATATCCCCGTCTTCCCTGCACATTTTCCCGAACGTTAATCGAATTTTCTCTCATGACAATGTAGCAAATTAGTTTCCACGGATGAAATTCTATATGTCCTTCTTCGAGACACCCTCGCGAGCAAGGATTAACCCTTAGCACACCATAGAACGGGATAATCGATCTTTTTTAAGAGCATTCTTCAGTTTATATGACTATAAATCTACAGTACGAGACAAGTACAGTAGCACATCCTGTAGTTTTCAATGTTTCTTCAATTAACCATAGTTTACATTCCCTTTTACAATTGTTTTACTTGAGAAATGATAGCACAGGTGTCAAAGAGACAAAAATATCAATGACATTTTATTTTTCATAAGTGGATATCCAAATCTGGAAGCAAAAACTGCTTACCATTTTAGGTTTATGAAATAAATATTCAATGTTTCTTGAAACTAATTCAACGTATGTCTGGTCCTTAATAGTACAGAAGAATATTAAGTATAGTTTTCATTTCTTTTGCAATTGTTTTACTTGTTTATTTGAGAAATGATAACACAGGTGACAAAGAAACAAAAATATCAATGAGATTTTATTTTTCAAAAGTGGAAATTTGAATCTGGAAGCAAAAACTGCTTACCATTTTAGGTTTATGAAATAAATATTCAGTGTTTGTTAAAACTAATTCAACGTATGTCTGGTTCTTAATAGTACAGAAGAATATTAATTATAGTTTATATATGTTTCGTCAAGTTTTACTTGTTTGCGTGAGAAATGGCTACGACGAAGTGAAAGCACAGGTGCCAAAGAAAAGCAGATCAATGAGATTTTGTTTTTCAAATTGGACATCGAAATTGGAATCTGGAATTTGGAAGGAAAAGCTGATTACCATCTTGGGTTTATGAAATAAATAAATAAAAAGAATCGATTCTTCCTATTTTCACGAAAATATTCTGAAGATAGTAATTTTTTCCCAAAATCTTTATCAACTGTTTTGCATAGTACTGACCTTCCACTGTAAAATCAAATTAGATTTATAGTCAAACGATTTTTTTTTACGAGATATACCGCTCTGAAGTGATTCGATAAATATTGAAAATTATAGCGTGTACTATCGTTTTGTTTCATACTATAGTTTGCTTTAAAAGACAGCAATGAATTATCGAGTGTACAATAGTTTCTCAATGAAGTGGAAGTTTAGAGATTGTTAATGGTTGCAAGTTGACTGTTTATGGTTTGATAGTACGAAGTAGCATAGTAATGAATTAAATTGAATTTCTTTAATTATTTTAGTCATTAGCAAGCTAAAATGTTTAACCCCATTTTATGAATTTTTCCAAATTTTCGTAACGAAGTACTCGATTGGTATTAATCATTCCATGCTTAAAATAAATTTTCACTTTTGTTCACTACCAATTATTATGAACAGAATAAATGACACCTATACTACTATAGTATAATACAATAATAAACTAAATTAAAAGAAAATCGAGAAATACAGATTCAGGAAAGTATCGATCCTAAGCATTTCATAGAAGAAGGTAATGGATGCTCTTTCCTAACTTAAAAGAAGGAAATTCTGATCGATAATGGCTCCTTAATGTAATTTAAATTTGGAAATTGATAATTATTGTAAATATACTATTTATGGTAGCAATTGTATTATCTTAATAGTAAAGTGATGACCAAAATTAAATTTAAAATTAAAATCGAATTTCTTCTCTTGTTAAAAGGAAGAGATTTCGAAAGAAATTATACTTATGGTGCCAATAGTATAATTTGATAAATAAACGAAATAAAAATTAAGAAATAATCATGGAATTAGTGATTAACATACTCAATACTGAATATGCTATTATTACAATTATAACACATATTTGAATCCTGGATCTACATTTTTGAGCAATTTTAAATCGATATATATATATATATAATAAATTCTTGTCAAGATAATCAAATCGAAATTGAATAAGACAGACGATTGAATTAACAACAGGGTTGTTGATTAATGTGACATTTTGACAGATGAATATTGACCTCTTTTGTGCAGCCGGTGACTATGTACATATATAGTCATCTTTAGCAACGGAAGGGTTAAATCCACCCCGAGAAAGAGATCGTCGTCACACGACGAATCGAGTTCGAATATGTGACGAATAAATTGCAATACTGTATTAATTGCAGTCGTTTTCGAATTATTTTTAATTTCTTTATTTTTATTTTTATTATATATCTTCATCGTACCACAGGTACGAATTATTGTATATATAATAACACTGTGCAACAAATTTTAATTTTTTCGTAAATCTGTGATATCCATTGGGTGGTTCTAAAAGAGCTTACCTCTCTGAATACTAATCCGTAAACGAAGTGATTCTATCACCCTCGGTTTTCGAAAAATACGAGTTTCCCTAAAAACACGTAATTTTTGGCTAAAACGAAGGATTACGTGAAAATTGAGGAAGTTAGGAGGGTCAATCTTATTTTAAAAGATAGGGGAGAGTTTCCCGAGTTTATCAATACCCATAATTATAATTATTCGGGCTTTTGAATCATTGCAATTTATCATCAAAGATTAAAAATAAGCCACCGAGAGCAATTCCTACGCGACATTCTTATTTCTCCAAACGTTTGCCGCGATATCTCCAGTTCTAGTTAACCGATCAGCATAAAATTTTGAGGAAATATTCAGGACACGTGTGCTTATTGTTCCAACAAGGATTTTCAAAATTTGATAATTTTTCCTATTTTTTACTATTTTTTCTAACTTGCTCAATATGAGGAAACCACGAAAAAAGATTATTCGAGTTTGAAGTGCCGTAAAATTTTTAATTTTCGATATTTTCGAACGATTTCAGTTTCGACTGTAGCTACATTCGTACTGAGTAAAAGGCCTTTTGATCTTTTCATTTCTGATGAATATAACGGTCGGAATCGGGATAAACACGGAGATACTTTTTCATTGAAAGCCTTTACTAGACTACCTGAAACTCTCGTAATATTTTATATTTTTCTATAAAACAAAATATGGATAATTCTAAAAAATATAGCTACCAACATGGGTTCCAATTAAATACAAACAAAATATCACGTTTTGAACAAAAATTTTCAATAATCGATCAAAAAGTTCGGATCTAGAAGGGAACAATTTACAATATTATATACAGGGTGTCTTATAACAAGATACACGCGAAAAGAAAATAAAAATTTGAATATTTTACTTTCCTTTATCCAAATTAAAAAATAGTATACTTCTAACAATAAAACTTATTCATAGACAATGCAAAAATTTCTGTCGACGTCTCTGAATGACTATACCTCGGTATGCTAAGGGTTAAAGAACGTGAGAATAATCAGAATAATCAGCATGTACAATTTGGAACGAATTCCACGTGAAATTTCTTATTCAATTGTCACGAATGAACTGTACCAATTTAATAATTTTATCTTATTTAAAATAATTCGTTCGTAAAACTGCAGGATCTTGAAAAATGCAGACGATTGAAATGCCTGTTAGGTGCAACCCTCTGTGTAAATCTGTTCGTAATAATTTCACGATCAAATGAGCTCGACATCGGGATGAAAGACGCGCGCAGGTTCGGTGTCTAGTGAAAATTCGTATGAGTAAACTGACCGATAAATCGCCGCCGTAAAATGGATGAATGACGAATGTCTCGTTGCCTAAGTGAATAACACCGCTGACACCGTCACACGTGTGAAAGGCAGCGATAGCTCCTGGATAGTCCCTCACGGTACCGTGATAGTAGCATTGTTCTATCTCCTGCAACCATAACGTCGCGA
Organism: Eufriesea mexicana; assembly: GCF_001483705.2. Classification (NCBI taxonomy): domain Eukaryota; kingdom Metazoa; phylum Arthropoda; class Insecta; order Hymenoptera; family Apidae; genus Eufriesea; species Eufriesea mexicana. The sequence goes on from NW_016909064.1 coordinate 185,771, forward strand.
AACCACGTCAGTGAAAAGTAAAAACCAGTGAAACTTCAGTTTTCTGCGATGAACGGTTTCGAATTAGGCATTCTTATTTCACTGTATATTTAAAAACACGTGTGTGTCATATTAGAAATACGTGTTCTCGCGAATTACTTCAAGTACGTTTAAGGAGGGATCCTGGTGGAGAATGCTAAAACCATGCGTACTTTGGGAATTTTTTCCAACGAAAGTATTTATTTGATCATTCTGAAAATTACGACGTTTTATTAAGTAACTATAGGAGTACCAAAAGAATATTTTTTTTATTTTAAAATAAGTTAAAATTTGAAGTTGTAAGAGCGTATGAATAGCGCCTCCATAACGAGATTTGAAACTTCAGGTGACTGAAGTTTCTCCCTTATTTGACCAAAATAGGAGTACAAACAATTTTCTTCTACTCTCTATGAGTGTAATTAATCGACGAACTTTTGAAAATTTGGAAAAATTGGAAGTTGTTAAAATGAGGTAACATTGAAGAAAGAATCGATATTTTCGCAAAAATTTTACGTTTATTTATGTAAAAAAGATTGTTTAAATTATTTATTTTGTTTAATTTTTAGGTTCATCGACTAGTACATGTATTATAGTATGTATATGTAAAATTTTAAGTGAATTGGTAACCTGGTTTTTGAAATATCATTCCTGGCAATTTAAAAAATGTGGTTTCGAGAAAAATTGCACTGAAAATTTAGGAATATATTTTATAAATATCGTACTATTGATTAAAGAAATAAAAATCGATCTTTTCGATCTACACCAGGATCTCCCCTTAAATGCACGTGTTTCGATGTATTTTTATTTCGATTTATGTCATTTTTGAGAACAAGTATAAAAATAGGTAAGCAGGTTTAAAAATGTATTGAAATATGATTTTTATTTAAAAAATTGATTCAATAAGTTCCTTGTTTTGATATAAAAAAAAAAAATGATGTTTCAATGGTCGACTTCTACCGAGAGCAACTGTGTTTCCAGCAGTGGAGCAATTTTGAGAGATAATCGATATTAGCATGCTTAACCTCGTAAGGACCGAATTATTTCAGAAAAATCGGTCAAAAGTTTTGAAATTTTATCACATTTTTAAAACACGAATACACGCGAAATAAACTCGGTAATTGTACATAAATTAAGGCTACGTCTGCACAGAATGAAGGAAATTTCACGTAAAATCGACGGTCGTTAAGGGGTGAAATGTTCCACTAGTTCCGGAATTCTCCGATATTGCATAAATCTCAGATGTCTGTTCAAAGCTACTGCAGTATCATCAAATTGCATTACTGTTTAGCCCGTTATTTTGTACCGAATATAGAGAAAAATCTGAGGAACCAATCCTGTGGTTGTAAAATTCCAATTCGAAACTCAAATTCTATATTTCCAAAATAATTACACGATATAACCAAATTCCCCTAAGATGTATCGATATTCAGAACTTCGAACAGCCATATCTCGGGAATGAAAATACGAATAAAGGTATGACATTTTCCCTTACAACCACAGAATTCGCGTCGACCTTTGACCCTTTCCCACCACATTCTTTTTCACGTCAATTTTGAATTTCTCTCAGAGTATATTAAAACAGGGAACACATGGAGAAAATTTTCCTGACAAAAATCACGTTTCGATTATGCAGTACACCTGCCGTGGTACAATAAAGCACTAAATTGGCTACGTCAAAAAATACGAATATAACTGAAAATCGTGCCCTTCGGTTTCTAATTACCTGTATAGAACGTTGTTCCGCGTTGTCGGCTAAATAGTCGGTTTGGGCAAGATTCGGAGCTAAAAGTTGCCTGGAACACAGAATACCCATTGTGTAATTCGGGAAGATCGGCGACAGGGGCGATTTCGAATTCGACCTCTGGCCAGCAGTGGCTCACACTTACGTATTTAATTCTAAATCTAGGCGAAATTTATGATTAAAGGCCTTGATCAAGAGGGACGTCCGATGATAATGTCTCCCCGTCTGAAAATCGAAGGAAACTTGTCTCGTTAAGCGTGTCGAAAAGTTGGCTTGTTAATCGCCGCCTTACCAACTTCTCTACACTTACTTTCATTCTGCCTTTATTCTGATGTCCCTCTCCGTATCCTCTTTGAGGAAACTAAAACGTGAGAAAGTTTCAGAGTTACAGGAGTATCAGGCAAATCGATAGTCCGCGGATGAAGGTGGTTACACCTCGACTAGGCCTCCTAGGTGGTGGAGATCTGGCCTGATCCAGGGGCTGGAAATCAAAAGGGGGAAAGAAATGGACTTGGTGTTGGTTACCTTGGATACGCTGATTTCTCTTGTGGATATCCCCATTTTCTCGTGATGCCGTAACTGTACTGGATAGATGATCTGATAGTAATTAGCCCCGATATTTTGTACTAGCTCTTGGTTTTGTCGATACTCTTGTAGTAGTCGTTTGGCCTCATCTGAAATCAATTTCGCCGTTCAATCGGACGCCCCAGTTCACCCCGTCTATCTGTAATTTTATCTACGTCTTTGCTCTCGCCTCGTGTCGCCCTTGTTTCCCTCTGTGACACGGAAATGCCGGCGAAAAGACGAGTGTCGATCAAGCACGAGGACTATTGGAACGGAAGACACCGGTATTATATCGGTAAATATCGGTATTGTGCATAAAGCTTCTATGAAAGCCAAAACACAGAAATATCGGTACTGACCAATGCATGAAAATATCGGTACACTGATTTTTATTAACGCGTTAAACGCCACACCGGTTTTACGTGCCGTTCCGTTCACGCCATAGTTAGCTGTCATGCGGGCCCTTCTGGGCTTTACAAACCGGCAAGGCCTGAATGGAAAGTCTAATGCCGGTCCTTAAGGACCGGTGTGGCATTTAACGTGCAAACCGGTAGATTGTTTGATTTTTCTACTAGCTTACGAAATTTTACGAATTTTCTAAGCAGAGACCAAGGAAAATTGAATTTTATTGCAAAATAAATTATAGTGGAACGGAGATCGGTTCTCGAGTTCGACAGAGTGCTAGAATGATAATGGTATTATCGGTAATACCGAGTATACGCTATAATATTCTGCCAAAAACGAGTCGATTTTTCGAACGAGCCGATAATAATCGGAGCGTCCACGCTCTTCTGCATTTCACGAACGAATAAAGGAAGCGAGCACACGCACGGGAGTTAAATTTTCGCTGAATATGGAACCGCGTATTACCGATTCAGCAAAATCACCAGATCGGTTGAAAAACCGCATCACCTGAATTACCAATGAGATTATCGGCTGAGATATGAAATCGCGCGAACACTACTTCCAGTTATTGTGTAGGAAACTATATTGTGCACATGTGATCTATAACCAATTCAAAATCGAATTTTTAGATTCATAAATTTCTGTTAGCTATTATCTTTTTCGACAAAATTTTTTATTATCAAATAATTGAAGATAGTCGAGATGGTCACGCTAAATGGACCACCATGTACTATACACACCGGTTGTGTCTGTGTACGTCTCACAAAACACATGTATATAATTCGATTGTGCGATACCAAAAGTTTTTCGCGAATATCTCGGGAACCAAACCCGACCAACCATAATTGTCCGAGGAAAAAGTTGCTCAAAACACCGCCGTTTATAACATATTAAAAAATCATGGAAATCGGTGAGGAACCAGTTCATCGTTAGCGGGACTTAGGTGTAATTAACAGGATCGGCGTTATAAGGTGAATTTTCCTTCGGTCTCTTTTCAAGGCGCTATAAACTGTTGCTGCTGTGAGCTACGAATGAGTCGAGATAATCAGTGGAGGGCCTCCTCGAAGCATGTAGTATCTAGTTTACCCTCTTATCGACTGTCCGGGCTTTGCCCGATTTAACCCGACCCATTCAAAATGAAGTGTATGGATAATTACTTGCCACGCTTCTGCACCCTTTCCCTTCCGCTGTCGCCCCTTTTGAACACGTAGACGTCGTGTAATGAATTATTACGCGGCTGTCGCTAATCGCGACAGAGCAACTAATTACCATGCCACTCGAATCGAGCACCGTGGCCCGCTTTTAACAGCTATTTTCGTTTCGGGAGAAACGATTAAACAATCTGCCGATTATCTTCCACTTTGCGCACTCGTTCTTCTATATCCATTTCGCCTCCGCGTCGCGGAATTGCCACTCCGCGCGAATTTCGACGCGGACGTACCATTTTCGGGCCATTTTCGTGCCGTTTAGTCTAGCTCCCCGGGACTTGGCGGAAAGGAGGAAGAAAAGTGGAAGAAAGGGGGAGAAAGTTTAATGCACGCCTGATGTGTAACACCTGTTGACGAAATGCGTCGAAACACGTCGTATTTAGACCAGACGTTGCATCCATGAACCAGCGTTTAGCCACGTGGAGGCAACTCCGGCGATAACAGTTATGGTAATCTCTGACCTGCGAGGTTATGGTAATGTTCCTCGCAAATGCAAGGCCCTGGTAAAATTCAATTAAAGTTATTAAATGAATATGGATGAGGTATACCCGTATTGCTCGCCGATTATTTACCCTTCACTAAGGGGATTCAATATAATAAATTGCTTATTACTCATTTGTAATACTCGTGTGGATGATACTGGCTTCTTTCCGAGCTCATTGTATTATTTGTACTATTTTACAGGAATTTGTATCAAATTTTTAGATTGTAATTTATTTTAGACGAACATACTTAGTTTCTTTCATCATTTCTTTCTCTCATACCTGTCTTTGCAACACTGATACCTCTCTGTTTCGTATGTATTATTATGTGTGTTTATTATTATTATTATTGTATTATAATAAATGGACGAATTCTTAGGTTATAATTTTCCTTTTCTCGAGTTTTCTTTTCTGTATATATTTTTGGAGTTCTGCACCTTTTTATTTTGTATGTATTATTATGAGTGTTTATGTGGGGCCTTTCCCTGCAAATTTTTATTATCCAGTTATACCAATAGTAAATTATTATTATTATTATTTTTATTATATATTAATGGTAGTTAAATTATGGCTGGAGTGTAAACGTGAGATTTTTGAAAATTTGATTTGGAGTTTAGAGAAGGTCTTAAGCTTAGGAGCCTTCTGTTAAAGTTGATGAATAGCTAATGAAATAAAGCAAAATTTATAGTTAGTTAATGAAAGGAAATTAATTATTAAGGCTGAAGTTAATCATATATTAATGAAAGAAAATGAATTGCTGGTATATCTGCAGCTTATGTGGTAAATCGATCAATTCCATGAAATAAAAAGTGGAAATTTATTTAAAAAATGAAGAATTCATCACCAAAAGAGTCTCCCAAGAGAAATTCAAAAAATGGAATTAATCTAAAATACTTTGGCCTGTGAACGACTTCTCCATCTCTATCTCTATAATAAGATATTAATTATAAAATGAAATAATTATAGAGATATGTTAATAATAATTTGTATGCATTAATTAATATGTACGAAAAGAATTTATACAGTATTAGTTTACAAATCAGAGTAATTAACTCCAGTTTCGGAAAAATTCATTTCTTGATCGATAATTAACTTTTTGTATTCAAAATAAATTTCTAGGTTAAGTTTTATGAGGTTAACCGATGTGGAAAATGAGCAGCTTATTTATTAATATTATTCATAAAATATCAATTCAGTAAAGACTATTTGTGATCAAAATATGACTCGACGTATGATATATGTACAGTCAATGACGAAAGTATTTGAAGACACACGCCTCAAGTGTTTTAACAAATAAAATACACTTATTAAATTTTGTCTTAAACATTCAAGGGAAATACCCTTTGACACGTTTAAGAACTTACATTATCATCTTCAAAAATTAAAAATTTAATAACAGCTTATAAATCAAGATGATCGGAGGTACGTATGTACTTACAGCTGATTTGCATATGGTCTGTAAATTAAGCCCACTCATAGTCGTTTTTATAAACGCTTGGTAAAACCCCCAAAACAACAAAACTCGAATCCTTCCATTTCTAATAAATTATCCTCAAAACATATTTTCGTCGACATACCTAATAATATATATTAGTCAAACTCCATTGGAATCGTACTAACCATTCAGAATGCACCCGAATGTTTTAAAGGACTTTATTTTAGAATTTAAGAGATATTATGAGACTTCAAGATTTTAAGAGATACTGTTAGGCTTTAAGAGACTATCAAATACTTCAACAGACTTTCACGTAACACTCCATACAGAATTTTATCGTAGATTTTTATTCTCGTGTAAAAGACTTTCCACCAGACCTCGATTATACACCACACTCTACATTATCTCAAGAACAGAAGTTTAAAGTGTACAGTGTAATATAAATTTATCGTGTTACTAAAAAATTTCAATCGTGACATCACTCTTTAAATAAATATAAAGCTGTTGAACTTTTGGCACCAAAATTCGAAGTTTTGAAAATAATAGTGAAGTTGAAGTAAGAGATTATTGAATGACCTATCTTTTCAATATATAACTTTGAGTCACTAGAGTCACTAGATTATGGAATAACCAATCTTTTCAATAGCTAACCTCGAGTCACTAGATTGTCGAATTACCAATCATTTCAATATCTATCTTTGAGTCACTAGAGTTACTAGATTGTTGAATAACTAATCTTTTTAATATCCAACCTTGAGTCACTAGGAGTCACTAGATTATTGAGTGACCAACCTTATAAATCTCTAATTTCGAGTCATTAGAGTAATCAAGTAATAAACGTATGCTAATCAAATCAAATCACTTATTTAATACAGTTTTCATTTTAGAAAGCAAGTACGTGTAGGAGAAAAATTATCACTTTAATAACAAAGTCTCTAATAATTCCAGCACATATAATCTTAATTTAACAATTAATCTATTAATCCTAATCTTAGAATTGGAATGCATTTTCCAAACAGTTCAATTTTTTACACTATCCCCACTATAAACAATTTTCTTGTACTATTATACTTAATTTGCTTTTTAAGTCCCCAAATATAGCGTTTACTGTGGTTAGAAAAGCATTCGAACAGGTAAAAGTAAAGAAACATTGGGGATTTCCATATTCATATTATCTATCCTAAATGTTGCAATAATTTGCGTTTATGGGCAAATTGTAAAGAGCATTGGGGAGTTACTAAAGAAAAAAAAAACGAAAATAAAGTAAAAGAGAGAACATTAACATTGTAATTACAGTAGAATCTCAGTTATGTGAATACTCATTGTGTAAATGTTCTGCTACAGTAGAAACTTTCAACCAGTGTGATACGACACATTAGAGTACCATAAAAATTTTTAAATGTGCCATGAGAATTTTTGAAATGTGCAATATCTGACTTTTTATGTATGTGGAGATAATAATCTCTTTTTCCTTAAATGAAAAAGAGATAAATAATTATTATTACTATTATTATTATTACTATGACTATTATTTTTAAATCAGTTAAAAGTATACTTGCTAGAGGTGTACACTATAATCTTAAAATGCTACAAATAAACATTAAAATAAAGTAGTACAGGATTAATTTATGTTTTCAAGTATTTACCTTAATAAAAGATACGTGTATTCATGTTTAATATCCTTTGAGTTCTGTATTTGGTGTCAGATTTTTTTATCTTTTTCGAAGTTCGAGTTCAATGGGTATATTTTCATTTGATAAAAGTTTTGGACACAAGCTTTCGAACACTTTTGTCAGCTATTGTGTATGTAGTGAGTCACAGAATATTCATACTCTCTTCAATTTTCGACTACAAACGATTGTTATTCTTTCATCTACCTTTATAATCTTTTTCGATGACAATGTGTTCAAATCGAAGAAGGAAAAATATTACGATAGAACAGGCATAGAAATATTTTTATTTTTACGTATGATAATTACTATATTTCTCATTACATTGTTACTTGGAAATTTTGTAATTCGACTGTTCAAACAATGAATATGTTCCACAGAAGAGCGAATTTAAAACGCTAATTCTGTAGGAACGATAAATGTTGAAAAAAGTGTGGAGAAATATACGATTATATAAATGTGATCAATCAGTACTAATTTCGCCATCTACCAGGAATCGGCGACTCTTCGTGCAAGTATCCGCAGATAATTATTGCGTAACATTGCTCTGTCCGAATTAATCACTCTTGAGCAACAGGATGGTAAATGGATGCCTAACGTATATTATATATGAAAATGCTGAGTAAAGGATAAAATTGCGTTAAAATTCATTTGCGACAAAATGTTTCAAAATTGAGAAGGTTTTCGAATTTCTCGCGTAGTGCTAACAAGAAGTGTGCAAGTCCTTCCGGTCACCGATTTAATTGAAATATTGCAGATTTATAGATATCGTCATGCAGTTTAAGAAAATATATCATTATAGCGGCAAATACTCAATAGTTTTTGAGACATTTATGATTAAAATTTTATTACTTTCGTAATTACAGATTTATTTCCATCATTTTACAAGTGCAGTCGTGGCCTAAAAGCGATAGATGAATATTCCTGTGGTAATGGACCGTGGTTCGATTTCTCGTCCCATAGTTGGTAGTTTTTTAATCTATTTTTGATTGTGTTCATTTTTCGTCTATGAAAAAATTGTAAATAAAATTTCTTAATAAAATAATTTATTTTTTATGCTTTCTTATGCTAGTGTATAATTATTACAAAATAATAAGAATATTATGCAAGAAAAATACTTTTCTATAGCAATCTTATTTATTACAGGAAATACAAAACCTATCGCTCATGTAAGTATTAATTATTAAATTAAACATCCTATAAGAATGTTGCCTATAATTCCAACTTTGCTGTGCAGCTATAAATTTTCATGAATTAATTACAAAAACTTGGCAATATATTAATTTTCTACTGTCGAATTGATTTCTAGCATCCAGTTCGAATACAAATTTTACCGCCTGCGATCAGCGCCAACTATGATTTTGGAATAGTTTCTCAAATAGTTTACTAACTCTGGTTACGTGCACCTAATATATTTTAATTTATTTTAATAAATAAAATCATACAATTTTCTACATTCTTTAATAAATTCAGCCGAAAAAGCAGTTTTGATTAGACAATCAGCATTCATTTCTTTACCTAGCAGACGACAAATATGCGAAGGTACGCCTTTACAACGTAATTATAAAATTTCATAAATTAAACACAGAAATTGAGCGATTTATTAATTTTTCTCCAAGTGAACAGGAGAGTGCATGGAAAATGAGAAAAAATTACAAACAAACGTCGGAAGCATTGTTGTGTCCATGCAGGTGTGCCTGCATCACGAAAAGAATGTAAGTATTTGTATTAACATAACCTGTAGTTATAATTAAATAGTGTAAGTTAGAAAAGACAATATTCTGTTGAAATAAACAGGCACGTGCAACAATAGGAAAATATTGGACTCATGGAATATCATCAGCGTAGATGCCAAGAATTATACTTTATAGCAAGAAAAAATTGAAGCAGCAATATAAATATGTAAAGTATGATATGTCTATTGCATTCTAGGTCGGTTAACCATATGACATACAAGATAGAAATCTTTGATGGTCAAATGAAGATTCAAGAAATGGAGATGGTTTATGCAGACAAAAAGGAATACAATTAATTTAGGTGATGGCCTCTTCTAACAAAAATATATGGAGAATACAGTGAGATTGAAAGGTATGTTGTGTTCCTGATATAAATGAATATTATTATCAGTGGTCAAAGTCAATGATCATCGCTAATGTGTTAAGTTTGAATAAAAGGAATGAGAAGAGTGTGTTATGTCAAATCAAGAAACAGAAAAGAGGCAGCATATGTATCAAGAGAGAAACTTGTGTGGCATTGATTTGCAAATATGAGGATCATTGAAGAGATGGAGAATGAACAATTGGTAATAGTTATGAATGGTAAAGTTAAATTGAATATATAATGTAAATGTTGCATTAAGGCAAAAATGTGTAGAAATATCTATAGGAGCGTAGACTTTATAAAAGCAGCAGGTATAATGGTGCTGTGGCACATCATGGACTTCATTGGGCCAATAAAACCAATGTCAAAAGGAGTTAATAGGTATGATTATTCGAGAAAAGAACCATTTGGTTGACTGATTTATAAATAACTAAAGATTTAATATGAAATATTATTGATGAAGGATTTTTTCTATTATAGGAGACTTACAAACATGAGTAATATTTATATGCAAGAGCCAGCCACTAAGGGTAAAGTAATAAGTATCATTTTATAATATTTCAATGGATTGTATATCTGTTTTTAAAAATTTAACC
>NW_016909064.1:197129-197890 GCF_001483705.2 Eufriesea mexicana
AGATACAAAAAAGGAACCGAAGAAAGTACAAAATTATAAAATAGATGATTTTGAAGATGATGAGGGTATAAAGGAAAATGAATAGGGAATAAAAAACTCCTTATGAGGTGTAGCACAAGAGAAAGCCGAGGAGATACACAATAAGAGATATCAAGAATTATTAGGATAACTCATGTATTGGAATAGAATTATTTATCATATGTTTATAAATATTGTACATATATATATGGTCATTGTAATGATAATTATTACGTGATATGTATTACGAAACATCTTTTTCTCGAAACCGTCCGTGATACGGACATCTATTCAGATTCTAATGTCTATATGTCATTGTTTATTATGTCGTTAACAATTAACATGTATATGTAAAACTTTCAAAGTGAATAAAAAGTACCTAAGCATATAACAATTGAAGTTTCGTTTTCTTTTTACCAAGAATAAAACAACGCATCTTCATCTGTGACTTCATTGTCGTCTGGCTTTTAAGAGAGTAAAGAGAAGGAAGAAAAATGTGTTATACTTATTTATGTCCTTTTATTGTTTTGTTTCTCCCGCCGATCGGGTCACGTGGTTTTTAATTCAGCAGTTTCGATCAGCGCCATCTATGATTTGGGCTCAAAAAGCAAGAAAGTAGTAGGAATATAGAATAGGCAAGGAGGTTGTTGATATACAGGTCACGTGGTAGACAATGGCAGGGAGGGGATAGAAAAGGATAGAATGGCTCCGGCAGTGAATAATTATTAATTACTCAATTTCCG
>NW_016909064.1:198000-221721 GCF_001483705.2 Eufriesea mexicana
TTTATGGCGTCTATGATTTCGTAACGGCGACCATCGCGACCTACCGTGAAAATATTTAATACTAAACGAAACTAGAAGCAAAATGTGATCAAAAGTTATATGAGAAGATTCGCAAGAACATTGTCTTTCTAACGAGTGCATAAAGTTTCATAAATTAATTGCGTAGAGGATAGTAATTAATGAAAAACCAATGGCGTCTTCGACAACAATTCAAACACTGCGTAGAATAATAATTAATAATAAATTAATTAGGGACAAATTTATATCGAAAAGTATATTGGAAAGTTCTTGAAGGATCTGCCTTTACGATGCAATTATAAAAGTTCATAAATTAATCGCAGTAATTGAGTAATTAATTAATTTTCTAATAAAAATTCAAAAAGGAACAGTCAGCGCAACCTATGATTTTTATCTGGAAGCTTGTGCTCCGTTAGTTCCAATACAAAACTATAGGTGGTGCTTAGTGTTCCTTTTTGAATTTTTATTAGAAAATTAATTAATTACTCAATTCCTGCGATTAATTTATGAACTTTTATAATTGCATCGTAAAGGCAGATCCTTCGAGAACATTCCAATATATTTTTCGATATAAATTTGTCCTTAATTAATTAATTATTAATTATTATTTTACGGAGTGTTTGAATTGTTGTCGAAGACGCCATTGGTTTTGCATTAATTACTATCCTCTACGCAATTAATTTATGAAACTTTATGCACTCATTAGAAAGACAATGATCTTGCGAATCTTCTCATATAACTTTTGATCACATTTTGCTTCTAGTTTCGTTTAGTATTAAACATTTTCACGGAAGATCGTAATGGTCGTCGTTACGAAATCATAGACGCCATAAAGCAAAAATTAATAATATATTAATAACTAACAATTTAGAGCTAAATTCTTTACGAAAGTTATATAAGAATGTAGCCTGAAGTTCCAGCTTTGCAAGGAAATTATAAAGGTTCACAAATTGTTTACGGAAATTGAGTAATTAATAATTATTCACTGCCGGAGCCATTCTATCCTTTTCTATCCCCTCCCTGCCATTGTCTACCACGTGACATGCACATCAACAACCTCCTTGCCTATTCTATATTCCTACTACTTTCTTGCTTTTTGAGCCCAAATAATAGATGGCGCTGATCGCAGGCGGTAAAATTTGTATTCGAACTGGATATCAGAAATCAATTCAACAGTAGAAAATTAATAAATTGCCAAGTTTTTGTAATTAATTCATGAACATTTATAGCTGCACAGCAAAGTTGGAATTATAGGCAACATTCTTATACGATGTTTAATTTAATAATTAATACTTACAGGAGCAATAGGTTTTGTATTTCCTGTAGTAAATAAGATTACTATAGAAAAGTATTTTTCTTGCATAATATTCTTACTATTTTGTAATAAATATATACTAGCATAAGAAAGCGTAAAAAATAAATTTTTTTATTAAGAAAATTTATTTGCAATTGTTTATTTACAATGTTTTCACAGACGAAAAACGAACACGAAATAAAAATAGATTGAAAAAACTACCAATTATGGACGGGATTCGAACCTCGGTCCTACAGCATAGAAATCGCTGATCGTTGCCGATAGGTCACGACTTCGCTTGAAAAATATTAGAAATATATCTATAATTAGGGAAATAATGAAACTTTAATCGCAAATATCTCAAAAACTATTCAGTAGTTGCCGCTATAATGATATATTTTCTTAATCTGCATAACGATATCTACAAATCTACAAAGTCTCAACTAAATCGCTAACCCGAAAGAGATGCACTCTCCTCGTAAGATTGATGCTTAGGATTATTTTCACAAAAGGATTAATTTGATCCGCGAAAGGACAATTTAATTCTGCAGAAATGATGGTTAAGTAGGAACCTGTAAGAAAATACAGGATTATAGGAATATGTGATCAATTAGTACTAACTTCGCCATCTAGCAAGAATCGGTGGCACTTCGTGCGAATATTCGTAAATAATTATCACGTGGTATTGTTTCGTTCGAATTAGTCTCACTTGAGCAACTCGACTGTAAATAGGTATAATCAAGATGGCTGTGTAACGTATATTATACATAAAGGTGCTTGTTAAAGGATAAAACTGCGATAAAGTTTATGTGCTATAAAATATTCCACGATCGAGAAGGTATCCGAATTTCTCGCGTGATGCTAAAAGATCGATCTGTAGAATTCGCGTACCTTTGGCCCATTTTTACGTGCCCCTTGCCAGTGTTCTCTACGTGGTCGAAGGTTTGGAAACATAAAATCTCGTTGTCGAAGCGAACAAGAGCGGCGCGGGCGGGTAGTAATTTTCTGCAGCTGGAATAGCTTCGAGTTTCCAGTGTAAAGTCCGATTAAAGGGGGTTGGAGGTTAAAGGGGGCCACAGGTATTTTTTCACGGAACTGGTATTTACGAGCGCGAATCCTCCACGCAATTTCCGATCTCTATACACGGTTGCTTTCCTGCAGGTTGAACGATGGGAAGTTTTAAAAGTTCTTCGATGCACCAGGGCCACGATGAAGCTACGCAAATGAATGACGTATTCCGAATAGATTTTCTCGTAGTCGGAAAGTTTCTTAAGCAAAGACACGCTGTTAGCCGTGTATTTTCGTTTTATCGTATTTTTGCCTCCTTTACCTTTTTCTTTGGTTCTATCTTATATTTTCTTTATAGAATGGTTGCCAGGAAGTTGAAGAGTTTTGCTGAAATCGGGCTATCGCTAGTCAGGAGCAAGCCAAGGGACTGTATTCGTAAATTGAATTCGCAGAAACGGTTCGTTTAGCTGACATTACCGACCGATTAACTTGGCCACGTTCATGGGTTTGTCACGCGTCACGTTGGCAGGCGGTTTTATTGTCCTGTTTCTGTAGGAACGTCGCGGTTTGCAGTACTGCGTAGAAATTAGATGGCTGACTGGACGTGATGGATTGATAGAACTTGACATAAGGAAAACAAGATGTTCTGATAGTCCAGATAGCTGTTAATTGCTATCGTATTTTTTAAAATGGACGAATATAATTGTAATAATTCTGGTATCCAACTTGGTAATGTATTATTAGAATTGTATCATTATTGTACTGAATTTAAGTTAGAAATTGAACGTGCAATAAGAATGGGCTGTAAAATATAATTTCTTTAGAAATGAAGAAATAATATTTCATTTTGTAGCTTGAAGTATGTAGTCAAAGATAGTCAATTTTTTAATGTACTATTAGAATTATAGTATTTTTGTAATGACCTTAGAAATTATTTTAAAATTGAGTGGGTAACATTGAGATTTACTATTAATTGGTATGATTTATTGGTATTGTGTTGTATTTCAATGAAGTTAGATTTATTATAAAAATAATAGCAGTTTAAAAACTATTTCAAAAAATTAGTCTGTGGGTTATTCATTTAATTCTTATACGTTCATCATAATATTAAACTTGATGTTACAAATTATACATCATATAATGATATTTTTAACCAGTTATACAAATTTTTGTTTTTTATTTTCAGGATTGTTGTCAGTGAGGATGCTTGTACCAATCTATGAAAAATTAGATTAATTTTCCTACAATAACAAAGCGTAATAATATTTTAACAAAATAACAAAATGAAGAATATTTTAACAAGTTAACAAACAATTCGTATTTCTTATGTTTAAGATGATGCCCATTCAGATCTACAGTCTTTGCACTAACCATCTTCTCATCTCTGCAGCGAATATTTTACGTATATCGTATCATACTTCCATATACAAATCTGTCATTTTTGGATTTATGGTGTCTGAGTTAATCCTAGGAGTTGGAAGCTTCACCCTCCTTTGAGCGCCAGCATTATCACCTCTTCTTCTCACAATGTTCGTTGCTCTTATTGACGAGAAGATCAATAAAACCCTAAGAAGCTTCAGTCCACACAGAAAAACGTAGAATACTGAGCATCACCTTGGGGGTTTGGTGCATCGATCTACTTCGCCAAGTAAGTAATTTAGGTCTTCGCAATTTTATGAACGATATTACACTAACGACCAGAATCACGGCTAATTCAAGTAACATATACTCCTAAGCAAAACTAAAGAATTTGCAAGATAATCTCTATTTAGAAGTTGAAACTGCATCAAATAAAAAAAAGAATTAAGGGATCAAGGAATTTTGGTCGAGAAATTGTCAGTCTTTGAACTCGCGTTACTTCGTGAAGAAATATTGTACAACAGTCAGCGTGGGCTCATTTTGAAGCTTGAAGCTTGGACTTTGACGCACGTAAACAGGCATCTTTCAAAGATTTTTTTATACAAAAGAATAAAGCAAAAAATGAAGATAGCCTTTCATGTAAAAGGTTTGATAAGTTTAAACCGCTCTGTGGACTTTAAGAATTTCTTTTTTTAATTTGTCTTACGATACACGTGTAGAGGTTTCCTCTGTACAATAATAACCACCTAAAAGTTGGCATACGATTTTTTGTTATCGAGTTATCACATTTTAAGTGAGGAATGTTATATTAACATTCCAGTAACGTCGGACTTGTGCATACGTGTATGTATTAGTGTATGTTTCATATGTATTTAATGGAGTAATGTAGTGTTGTATGATGTTTCTCTACGAAGTAACAGCACTTTAAAATTGTCTATTTTCAACCAAAATTAGTTATTCCCTTAATTTTGCTCACGAGTGTACTTGGACCATAAGCCAAATAATACTGAGCAACTCTGGTCTATAAACCACGGGTTCATAAACCAAATAATTCTGAGAAATACTCAGAAACACAGATGGTAATACGAATACAGGATGGGTCCAAGCGGATCTAATCACCAACTCCTTTATGATCTCTGAACTATTCACTGTCCAACGACTATGATACCAGCAGTATATACTCAAGAATACGAATCGTCAACCCAACCGACATGACATATCATTAGATATCACCTGTACCAATGACAAATTCACGTAGGATTTACTTTCGGACCCAACCATCTCTCTGCCTATACCCAGTCAGGTAAACGCGTAATTAAATAGCAGCATGAATATTAATCCCCGAGGTAGGTGTGTTCGACTCTGTAACTGCTAGGCCGTCCCCTGTTTTGTAATTCAGATAACGCCACTTTTTCCTGGGACAAGTCGAATTGTTCCGCGAAACGAAAGGGAGAACGCGTTGCCTTGTTAAGTGAAAGAAAACCGCGTTGACCAGAAATACAAACGATCCTCTACGCCGTCATAGATCCCGCGATCTAGCAGATTTTACGGTCGTAGGACGCGACGATCCTCATCCGGTTTACCTTCGACCATTTTATACTTCGATGGCATTGTCCTCTCGTCTAAAATTTAACCCAATTTAAGTTTCGTGTTCCCAGCCAATCACTGCTGTTGACTTAACAATAAACCATTCTGCGCGTCCGGAGAACTAGATGTAACCGCAGATCGAGTTTCCGAGAGAAGTGCTGCAATGCGGTCTCCCCTGCTGTTCCTTTGCGTACATTTCATCGCGATTGGAAGGAAATCTGCGAGTTCATTGTTTCGCGGATGTCCTTCGATACGAACGGATCCCTAGCGGGTCTGTATACAGAGTGTCCCGAAAATCGTGACACAGCAGGCCGAGTAATGATTTTACATGAAAAAATAAGTCGAAAAGAAAGAATAACATTTTCTCATTTACGGCTTCGTTTTCGAGAAAAGTGAGGTTGAAGATATGTTCGGTGCTCGTGCAGTACACTGGGTATACTACATGTGAATTTACACTTACTGCAGTTGTTGAGTTACTTTTGCACGTGGAATCATTATTCTATTGGACGAATACGATTTTCGAGACACCCTGTATGTACCAGGCTACTGTACGTAAGCATTTGGACACCCGATATTATTTAATCGAAAGATTTATGATTTTATCAAAATCGTAATGTTTTTATTTATAATTAACATTTTATCGATAAATGAGTTCAAATCAAAATCAATTTTTGTGGTTAGAAAATTTTTCGTATTTCAATACGAGATGAGAGCATCGAAATAAAGTTAAGAAAATGGTTAATGAGATCTATTGATTCTGTGTTTATCAATTTTATATTTCTTTCCGAAGTTTTAAATCAGGAGAAAAGTATAAAGTTTCGAATTATGGAAATTCAGAACTGCCTTTGGGTTTCAAAGACTTCAAAGCTTTGACGTGTCGAGAAACCCATTACTAGTTCAAATACCTATACAAGATAGTGTATATTTGATACATAGTAATACAACAGTAATTATATAATAATAATTATAATATATAAAAATATCATATATGATAATATATATAT
This sequence comes from Eufriesea mexicana, assembly GCF_001483705.2. Lineage (NCBI taxonomy): Eukaryota > Metazoa > Arthropoda > Insecta > Hymenoptera > Apidae > Eufriesea > Eufriesea mexicana. The sequence continues at coordinate 204,271 of NW_016909064.1, forward strand.
TTTTTTAGAAATTCAGAGGTATAGATAAACGAAACACGAGAATTTGCACGGTCTAGAAAAATGCTTTGTTCAAGCCGATAAAGCTAACGAGAACACAGTGTTCATTCCCTCCCATGCGATAACATTGATGCGGCATACGATTAGTATCTCTTCTCTTATTCGAAACGCGTTGAATTTTCTACCTCGCCGAGGCGTGCATAGGGAACTTCAAAGAGAACGCGGACTTTGACTATAGCTTCCTATGTATTGTGTATTTACGCGATCGTACCACAACTTCGCGTTCCCGTGCACTCTTTGTCACTAGCAAAGAGGGCGCAAGATGTCAGTATCTCTCGCGAAGCACTGTTAGTAGACTGTTCCTGTTTCTCGGTCATCCACTTACCAAAGACTGTTTCTTCGTTCCAAAAGGAATCATCTAAAGTGTAGTCGGCTTCTGCAACAAGAAAAAAACAAAAACCCGATTAGTGTACGCGAATATAACGATATAATGTTGGTGGAGTGTCGTGGCATACGTGCAAAAGCGTTTGAGGTTAGAGTGTAAAATTGGCGGGACGAGGGGAACTCGATAGTCGAAAATTTGCAAGTTTTCGAGGTGAATTCCTATGGGAAGTACTGGCACAGCAAGGGAACCACGTTGTACCTTGGAAGGAATTTTGGGCCGGGTTGCTTGAGGATTTTCCACGAGGGAGGAAAGTTGGTCGAAAGTTTCGAGATTGCATGTACACGGTGAGGAACGTTGTTTAGAAAAGATTGCGAGACTGTCGAAACACATGTTATCGAACAATTCTCAAATTCTTTGATTAGAACATTTTTAATATTAAATAGCTTTTGTTCGTTGTAGCTAAAATTATTCGATAGAAAAAGGGATAAAATTTACATGGTATACGGTTATGTCGATAATATCGATATTCAGGTTTATCGATAATTTCATTAAGAGATCGATATATTTAAGAAACGATGTAACGAGTAGAGTTCGATTTAGTTGTATGGTGGACTAAGTAAGGTCCAATACATATTTTGAAACTTGATATTATAATTATTAAGTGTTTGTCAGTAGTGGTAATCGTGTGTTAAATGAAAAATTATTTTTGAAAACAGGACAACGTTTGTCGAAGGAACGAACTTGATATCAATCAAGTTCGTCAATATAAAATATAAATAATATCCTATTCATACCAAATTCTAATCAAGATAAATTGATTTTGAGTTTATCATTTATAGAATTTGTTTCAATTAATACATTAGGTTCATTTTCGATCACTTTTATTTTTGCTCTATCGATATCTTACCGATATTATCGACACATCGTCAACCCTGGTTAACGATATGCGATTTGTTAGTTACATTCTCATAGGGCTATACTAAACAACTGTTACTATTACACTAGTGTTACACAAAACAAATCTATTTCTTTAGCAGCAATTGTTATTACTAAAATTTCCAATTGAAATAAGAAACTCGAGGCAATTGCAAGTTTCTTTTGTCATAAGGAAGCAAAACTCTGATTATAGATAATTATGTATCGATAACTTATCGATAATCAATAATCGCATCTCTAATTTATCGACGAGTTTAACAGTTTGTTAAATTATCGAGAAAAGGAGAAAGGGAAATAGGATAACAACTGTACCAAAACCGCGAATGATTTATCGGGAAACTTTTTGATCATCTTATCCAAGAAGGTGATACAAAGCGCAACTTCGATACGGTATTATGGAGCCTTTAATACGTATTTCCAATCGACTTATATAAACATATCGATTTGAGCATCCCTCGTATACCGTATATAACTTTCACGTATACCAAGCAAGCAGATTTTTCACACCTCTGTTCCACATCTGTCACTGTACGCGAAATCAATCGACGAATTTTTATTCGTCAATGAAAGGTGGATGTTCTAAGACCTAAATCCCGACAGGATTGCGAGACGATGCTGATCGCAGCATCGCAAACCATTCCAGGAGCACCATTTTCCAAGTTGGTTCCCTCCTCTCATAAACCGTCACGTTTTGCTGCACCTAGCAATCAGTGACGGCCACGCTTCGTCGATTTTCTCTGTATAACCATTCACCACCTGCGCGTTTAGCACATTCGGCGAGTTGCTATGTCTGCGAAACGTCGCGACCCCTAGCGATAAACGAGCCGGTGAACCAGCTCGATGATAGATTCCTTTGCTTCCTACGTGTCACCGATAATCGACGCTATCTGTCGGCTCGTTTCACCAGACGACACTCGATTTTTGGACGGCCATTGCCGCTCTACCGACTATCGGTAACCATCGAACCCGCTGTCATCGTCGTTGAATGTCGTAAAGGAACGATGGGTTGGGTGGGGATGGAAAATGGAAGGGGTAGGGAGGAAGATAGGATGGAGGGTCTGTAGAGCGCGAAAGGCGCGGAGAAATCGCGGCTCGGTACACGTGTCTGTATCCAGTGGAAAAATATACGAGTCCGGATACAGCGATGAGGTGGCGGGGAGGGGGCGAGGGGACGAAACTTTTCTCCGAAGTTTCATTAAAGCCCGCGAAACTTTTTCATCTCCGTACCCATCCCGGGGTTTCATAAAATTCATAAAATGGACGGCGTGCAGATAAAAAGACTCGGTTTCCAGTGGCCTAGTTCCTCCGTAGTATACGAAAAATAACCCCGAGGCGAGGAGGGCCTCGAATAGATGATAGTCAATGACGGTATTTCTATAGGGGCTCGCCCGTGGGGAGACTTTCAGGTAGGCGCGCGGGCAGAGAAATTCTGCCGGGGGTAATCGACACGCTCGAAATTACTTCTGTTTCCTGTCTTCACCCTTCTTTAATAACTAATCGCCGAGTTATCGTACGTTCCCCTTCGCCAGACGCGCTCGCCTCGTTTGTCAGCGTTCGACGTCTTTCGTCACGGTCAATCATCGGCTGTCTTCGGCCATCTTCGGTTATTCTCGACACTAGCGCACAGATACGTTCGCCGTACGAAGACGATACTTCTTCGTTAAACCTGCACCGCTTGACTCTGTCGGTAAATTAAGTTTTAATCTCATCCGGCTACCAACAATGGGGTGTTAACGTGGACACGGTAGAATTACCTACCGATGTAATCGTGTTTCATCGTTGTTTCTACGGTACCTAAAATATCCTCGAGAGCGAACGTAAGCGCTCGTGAATATTTCTCATTTCGCTCCCGGGGAAGTCGCGCACAGTCGTTGATGCCCGACCATTGTCCGACTCGTTCCACTGACGATTTCGAACAGCAGTCGCGTTACGATTGTTCTATCTAAATCAGTTTCATTGACCGGGTCGGGCTTTTCTTAACGACGCTGGCAAACTTGCCGACTGTTGGAGCGAAAGCGTGCTTAGAGTGTATTATGTTGCCGAGTAACAGGGCTACGGCATAATGTTCGCACGGTGAAATTAAACGGTTCACAAACTTCTATAATCTGCCACGTAGACCAGCCGGGTGGCCGGGTGGCCGGGTTAATGGGGGAAAGGAGAAAGATTTACTGAAACTTTCGGTTCCTACCCCCGTGGAACCGGGAAAACTTTGCTTTTCCATGATGGTTCCTGTTCTTTCTCCCGTTTTTCTTTTTTTTTTCTTTTTCGCGGCAGGCGAAAATTTATTCGCCGCCCCCTTAAAAAACGAAACCCACGATACTTCACGACGAGTCTGCTAGTTATTTCCACGAAGGGGAGGAAATGGCTTTCTATGACAACTCTGGGTCTCTTATGGCTCCGACCATTTTTTTCCCTCCTTCGTAGGGAACCGAAATTTATTTGCAGCCCCCTCGAAAAACAAAGCTGATGATACTTCGCCACGGTTTTGCTTGGTCTTTTCACGAATGGGGGAGAAAATACATTTTTTATGTCAATTCTTGGTTTCTCACGATGCTTTTTACCTCTTTTTACAGGGGGTTGAAATTTAAGTACGACCACCCTGAGGTGTTGCTGTATTTTTTATAATGTGTTTTTCTATTGTTTTTGGAGAACAGGAGAAAACGAATTTTTTTTTCAGGGTCTTTGGATTTAAAAAATTTTCTGTTTCTTTTTTACGAAGGGTCAAAATTTCCCAATTTTCCCAAATTTCCCAAGGGTCAAATTGTTTGTTAGATAAAATTTTTTACGATAAGTGTATTGATTATTTACATAGAGTGAGAGAAAATAGCTCTACTAGTTTTTTTGTGCATCCATTTTTTCTTCTAGGTTATCATAATTTAATCTCGACCCCGACTGCTTTAGATAAAAGAAGTATGAAATTTTTTATGTGTCTGCTAATTGTTTCCGTGAAAGGGAAAGAATGGCATTGTTTTTATTACAGTTTCTGGCCTCTCACTGTTATACATAGTAACTTTTCTTTTTACTTTTCGAGGGAGGCTGAAATTTTATTGGATGCAGCACTTTATGTGTTTAATTATCTATGTGGAAAATAAAAAAGTAGCTTTTCTATGACGATTCCATATCTCTTGTATTTTTAAAAATTTTTCGTTTATTTTTAGTAAACTAAAATGTAAACTCTCATGAGTTCCATGTAATTGAAGAAAATACTTATTCTTTGGATATTCTATGACAATTTCAGATTTTTTATGGTTTTTATAAATTTTCTTTTTTTGAGAGAGAGAAAGTAGCTTTCTTCTTGTATTTCTGTTATACATAGGACCAATATATATTTGTTTATGGGAAGTCAAAATTGAATGATGAACATTTGAGACAACGCAACGATAGGATTCTTTATAAAGAATTTTCTAATTATTTATGCAAAAGAAAACAAACTAGCTTTTTTATCAAATTTCGTTCCTGCTGTCAATGGTTTATCTTTTCTTCGAGGGTGTCAAAATTAATCACAACCCTTAAAAAAAAAAAAAAAAAAACTACAAGGTTTGACGCAATCAATTTCCCACTTGTTCATACAAAAGAAAAAAAGTGGTTTTACTATAACGTTTCAAATGATTTATTCGTTTCATTTTTTTTTTTTTTTTTTTCAAAATTTAACGAATAAATAACAAGATTTTCCATACAAAAACAAGGAAAAAAATTGCTTCTGTAATAATTCGTTTCCCTCAAAATGTCGATAAACTTTTTCCACTGCCTTCATAGGTCACAGAGTCACAGGCTCGTATGACGCAGTGGTGAAAAGTCATCTATGTGCCCTTTCGTTCCCTTTCACAAATCCCGTGGCAACCCCGCCAGAGACAAAGCCACGAGACGGAGAGCCACAACAGAACCGAGTCTACCGCTTATTTAAACGCGGGTCTAGGCGAAAATGGCACGGTGGTGGCTGACGAACGTTTCCTAAAAACACTGCGTGCCATCGGGCGATTAACTCTAGTGAAAATTGGCCCCGCCGCGGAAAAAAGAGCGGGCGTCGCAGCCGATGAACTCTGCTCGTTTCTTTCCGCCCGGGGCCATTTAACGATTTCGCGCCCAGACTCTCTGCTCTGGAATACCCGGCCGACTAGCAGCTACGAACATTCCTCGGGCTGCTTTCCACCTAAAATTCTCCACCAGGTTACAACACGATATCATCCTCGCTCTGAAACGCAACAATCGCGGGCGTCACGCCCATGGAGGAATTAAACCGTTCGTGGCTCCGTATAATCCATCCCCCAGCCTCTTCTACCCCTACAAACAACCTTAACATTGATAACAAGCTCGCAGGAATGGAGGTTTCACGCGACTGACAGTCTAGGGGGCTCTGGTACAAGTGGCCGTAACGAGAGTGCCGTTATGGCTGGTTGGGATAGTATGACGTGTTTAAAAGTACGTGTCCCGACTTTTGAAATAGTAATTCCAGGCGTTTAGGCAAACACACGGTGCTTGAGGATTAGACAGAGCAGTATGATGGGTCCTTTTATCGTTGGATATCGTTGACAATGATTTACAGTTCTTTTAAATATCTAAGATGTTAGATTAGATTTAGGGGTAGTAGATCGCGTTTAGACAAAGACACCGTACTTGGTGTCAAGGGGTTTTAACGCAAGGAAATAGTAGTCAGTGGAAATATTGGGAAAACTGTATACATGTTTTAACCGTTTGCCCCTTTAATAAACATCTATACCATTTTTCAACCGTTTCCACTGACTACTATTCCTTTACGCTATAACCCTTTAACACTTGTGGACTAGACAGAGCAGTATGATGGATCCTTGTATCGTTAGGTATCGTTGACAATGATTTACAGTTCTTTTAAATATCTGAGATGTTAGATTGGATTTAGTGGTAGTAGATCGTGTTTAGGCAAAGACACCTTGATTGAGGATTAGACAGAGCAGTATGATGGGACCTTTTATTGTTGGGTATTGCTAACAATGATCTAGAATTCTATTAAATATTTGAGATATTAGCTAGGATTTAGGACTAGTAGATTGTAATAGTAGGTTAGAGGTAATAAATGAAGTTGGAATTTGAGGTTAGTTAATGATTCTTGTGGGTTTAGTGTTTGATGCTAGGTGCCTCTGGGTACAGGGCAGACTGTAGATTGGTTTGAGTATCAGTGATAGGAATAATCTTCGTATCATTTTAAATCTTTAGAGTATTTGACTGAAATTCGTGAAAATGAAGTGATAGTTGATGGATTAGGTTGGAGTTCAAAGTTAGCTAATTATATTTTTCATTTCACTGTTTAATGGTAAATATTTGTACGGTGCAATTTTAAATATACAAAATGTAGAATAGGAGATTGTAAATTAGAAAGTAAATTGGTAGTTAATAAAGTAAGTTGAAATTCGAAGTTAGTTAAGTTATTAGTTAGTTAGTTATGCAAACGGTTCTGAGTGTTAGTCAATATGCAATTTCAAACATTCATATCTCTACATCGGTAATTCGATCACAAGCAGTATTTAGTATAATACATAATGAGTAACATAACTACTATCTTTTTATAACCATTAGAGTAAAGCAAATTGCATCCAAGACTATAATTCGGTGCACCATATCGTCACGTCTCACACAAAGAGTGACACAACTATCGTTCAGTGCCATAACCCTAAAAATAAACGAATGGACAAGATTTTCAGAATCAATCATGTAATATCTCCTCAAAATTCTCAGAATAATTCAAAAATCGAGGGTACTGCATCGAAGACTATAGTCAACTATAGTATATCATCATTTGACACACAAAGAGCTACACAACTATCCTTCAGTACCATAACCCTAAAAATAAACAACCGAATGAGATTTTCATGTTAAATCATAGAATATTTCCTCAAAATTCTCAGAATAATTCAAAAATCGCGACTGTTGCATGGCTTTCTGAACGAAGACAGAATTACTTGGACATGCCACGGTTCTTCAGACTCCTTCTCTCGCAGTCTTAACATCCAGCACGACAAAGGGGGACAAAAACGAGTTGCCCCTTTCTAGACCCGCAAAGTCGAAAGATCGTTCGAGGGAGAATGATTCAGCTGCCTGGAATGGTAACAGGACTCCACGGATCTATAGGTAGAATAGCAACATTGTGACTCGCGGACCCATGACTCTACCCTGTTCGCCTGTCTCTCTCTCTGGAATCCACTCGATTTTCTCGCGTGGGACGTTCTGAAGAACAAAGTGATTCGCGTCCTTTTGTCTCGCTGGATGAATTAGAAGAGCGAATTCAGATACATCGGTGGAACGTGAATGGCCAGGCGGCTTTTTACTACCCACCGTGCTGCTCGGGGGTGGTCCGCGTTATGAAAAAGTCGAAGAAACGTTCAGAACGCATCCGACATCAGGGGATAGAGGTTTCTTTTGCATCGGTAGCATAGTCGTTTTAACTCGATCAACGAGTTCGTTCCTTGTTCTAATTACCTCGAGTGAAATTCTCTGTGCAGCGTGGAGAACAAAGCCGGCTGGGAATCAACATCGTTCGTCGGGGTATATACACTAGGCTGCTGTGTTATACAATTGAACAGGGAATTTTGTACAGGACTCACACCGACGACCTGTGTGTAACGTGGAAATAAAATTTGACAGGGTACCACCCAGCCTCGCCGCGCCTGTTTCAGGAATAATTAAATTTTTCGCCCGACAGACGGCCAGGCTTTTGCTTTTTTCCCTCGATTCCAGCTCCGAATCGCTGAATTCCCGTCCCTGTTTCCACGATGGACCAAAAGTTTTCGGAATAAACGGGAACCGGCCGAGATCAAAGCTCCCCGGGCTCCATCGGCCAGTTATAAAGGAAGGAACCAACGACAACGGCCCTTACGATATCTGCTACTCGAATGTCTCGTAATTAGCCGATGCCTTTGATACGGTCAGGATGGAATGTTCAGCAAAAGTGGAAATCGTCGAGTACCAAACGATCTGATCCGATTCGATTCGATAGGATTCGCTAATTGCGATCGTGATACGTCACGATTATCGAGGTCGTGGCTGCAGCTCGCTCGGGTGGGAGAAATAATTGGTGTTTTTTGGGATTCTGGGCTTGCCTCGAGGGACCAAGCGTTGGTGGGTGTTGCTTTAACCCTTTGTGGTCCTGTGTCGGGTTGTGCTCCACGTTCTGTTTCATTCTTACCCCTTTTGGAATTTTATTTATGTAGTAATAATTATAATAATTTACTTATTCATTCAATTTATATTTATACCGAATTTTAAGGGTACTTACAAATTAACGAAACTGAGCTGTTTATAGAAATGTTTTTCCTCCCGACTGAGGGTTTTGAGTGGAGTATTTTCAGAGATAATTAAATTTTTAAATCATTTTCTTCCACTTTGGATTTTATGTAATGTTAATATGTAATTTGACGTGTTTGTTTGTTTACGTCGATTTGGACTGAAATTCTGAATTATACCGAAGTCGAGAAATCGCAATTTGTAAACTTTAGTGGTTAATATTTTCTAAATGCAACATCGAGGTCGCGAACGTCTTTATCGATCAGATCTCTGAAAAGATATTACACCGTTATCCCTAAGGTAATTTATTCTTTTAATTACTAATCCTAGGTCAATTTTATTTTCCGGTATCAAAGTTTAATTAAAAATTAAAGCCCGATAAATTTGTTAATTAATTTGAAAAACCACGGGGATGGTATTAAAATAATTTTTCTTGGCTATGATATTTATGGAATTTCCTTCTTTCAATTGCTATTTGTATTATTTATACCACAGAAATTCCTCAAATACAAAAACATAAATATAAAAATCTAAAAACACCAATTTCGAGGTGCCATAATTAAAACAAGTACTAAAGTACAAGTACACAATAATCGTACTGTAAAACGTCCAAAAACTACAATACATCGATGAACACTCCTCAGTATGCACCCTGACAGCACATACCAATCACCCTCGATGATAAATTTCGAATTACCACGAATACTCCAGTGACCCAGCCTACATCTTCGTTTACGCTCCAGAATTCCCTCAGATCTCATACATCTCATCCTTACAGACTTCAGAAATATTCACATATTTACATATATCCCACGAGATACTTTGACGTGGCTCGTCCGCCATTATGCGCGACGTATTCGTGTCCGCCATCTTGGAATCGATGGGTCTCAGTCGCGGGAAACGTTTGAGGTACAAATTAGGAAGCCAGAGTCCCATGCCTGTAACCTCAGCCTATGCCACCCTAACCTCGTTCCCTTTTGCGACCTGTTCGAATCTCTATCCGTACGTGCCTCTGCGGATAAACGCGTAAAAGGGTGCGGGGTTGTGCGGAAGGGTGGCGTTGTTGATGTTAGTTTTCGATTTTAACGAACACGGTGATAGAGGAGGGGATCGATGTCGACTGGAGGAACGATATTTGTCCCGTTCGCAACGGTCGATTCTCTGTGTACGCGTATATTAAATTCCCGATGCTATCGGGTGAAACATCGGAATCGCGTGTCTCGTAAACCAGCGTTGCATGGCGGTCTACGTGTTTATACCACTTTGTTTTCCTAACTAGCCCGCGCCTGTCGTGGCTTAAAACGGCTTAAACAGACGACTCTGTTCCAACGCTGGGTACACGGGTCGCAAAAACGACACCGAGCCCTGGACGTGGAAAATTGAAACGTTAAACGGGCCTCTGCCCTGTCTAACGATCCCTGGTAAACTACAAGACCCTGTGTAATCGAATCGAAGCACGGCGATAGGTCCGTCGCCGGCTTCTTGCTTAAACCTGGGTCCGCCTGCTCTAACTGGGGAGGAGCTTTTCTTGCGAGACTCCCGATGCTTTTTGCATTATTACGAGTCATAAGCTGCTTATGCAAACGGAACCCCCGTTGCGACGCTGGCGACAGTCTTTTTGGAATTAACGACCTTGCACAGGGCTGTGCTCGCCTTCTATTTTCGTCGCATCCGTTGCCGGGATTGGGGATTTTAATGCGCTTCGTTTGGATTCGTTTTTGGGGCTGGGATGAGGGTGCACGGGGTTGTTTCTGATGTGGACTTACATATTCAGGACGGAATTGATGGAGCATGTAACGAACAGCGCGGGGTATTAACTTACAAACAATAACAGATGATGGCCGGGGGTGGACTGGAACGATTTACGAGCGCGAGAGCGAGCAGAGAGATCAATCCAATCCATTTGGTAGTCGCGGACTGGCCGAGACATCGGGTATTTTTCAGCTTGCATCGTCCATTGACGTAACTCCACCGACCCATTCACTGTCCGGCTCAGACAAGGGCGTAGCCAATCGGGAAAGCTTCGACGACCCGTCGAAGAAACTGGAACGAACTCTCTACAGGGTGGTTCTAAAACGGATACCCATCGCCGAGTATCCGATAATACCTGAGTCGAGTTCCATCGGTTTTGGAACATACTGTACGCGGAGGTACAGAAATTTGGGATTTGGAAATTTTGAGTCTTTATTTGGAGTATTTTCAAGGGTATACGAAGATCAATGTAATGTATCTTATAGAGCAGAGTTTGTTTGAGTTTGAAACTCCTTGTATATGTAAATAGAGATTTGGAATTTAGATATCTGTGCTTTATATCTCGCTTTGGAAGATTCAATTTATTCCTAAAATGGTTATTTGTTATAGAATACCGAAAAGTAGTTTTGTTGGTGTTCGACCATCTTTGAAACGTCTTATACATTTGGATATTTTGGGTACCTCCGATTCCTTTGTACATTAATTTATTTTTAAATTGAATATTAAATGGAACATCGAGTAATAGTCCTGTTGAGATTTGATTGTTTTTGGAAAGCCCTGTACATATAGATAGAGAATTTTGGAATTTTTAAGCATTCCATCTCCTGTTTTGAAAGTTTGGAAGAGTATACGAAATCAGGATACATCTAGATAGAACATTGAATAATGCCACTGTTCGAGATTGATCATTTTTGAAACACCTTGTACACATAAATACATGTGATATAATCTGGAATCCCTGTTTTGAAATTTCAGAGGGGTAGATCAAGACAGATTACTTCTAAAATGTGAATGATATATACCTGTTCGAGTTTGTTGGATTTTGGAACGCTCTGTATGAAATTTCGAAGTGTTCTTGCTGTTTGAAAAGTTTGGAGAGATGAATTTTGTTTATTTGTATAGTAACTACTAATCATGGAACGTCAAATACCATTCTTGTTCGAATTCAATTATTCATGTTCCAATTTGAAACGCCCTGTACGTATAGATATAATTTATATATATTTATATTTATATATTTTTAGAATTCTAGAACCACGAAACGTTCCAATTATTCCCTCAGAATTCAGTGTTCTTTTAAAAATGGTTACCCTGTATACAATATCGATTATTTTACATTCGACCACTTTTGAAATGCCCTGTATGCAATCTCCAAATATTTCACACCTGTTTACAAGCATAGTGCAACAAAGAAATCGATCTCACTCATGAACTATCAAATAACACCTCTACTCGAGTTTGTTTACCTTTGAAACGCCTTATATAATTACAAAACGGGATCAAAACATTCAACTCCCTGCTTTGAAATTCCAAATCGACGAAGTGACTATATTCGTCACGAAGGATCATCGAATAACGAAACCCACCCTGATTCGATCTTTTGAACCGTCCTATACACACAGTTTTCCAATTTTCGATCCTCGAATCTTTCAAGTGGCCTATAATTCGTAAAATTCGCGAAAACAAAGTCAGTTTGCTGCCGAAGTGCCCACTACACCTTCGATCATCTTTGAAACGCCCGTACACACGCACACGTACTGTACACATACGGAGGCGAAATGGGAAAATCTGGAATCGTCTGACCAGCTTTGAAAATTTGGCGGGCGAGGGATGAAGACCTGTTTATCCCGGGTGTTGGATGGGATTTCATTCGATTTAGCATTATCGAGTGCAGGGAGCAGGCCGAAAGTATTTACGCGAGCGCGGGCGGGCCGGGGAATCGGTGCATTATAAAGGGGCAAGAGCCCTGTCGGGGGTCTATAATTTATTTCCATTAGCCGAAAATAGCTCGTACGTGTAATTCGATTGCGCGGGAAATCGCGGACGCGTCGTCGGCGTGTATTTTTAAAGCGGTTGCAATTTTCCGTTAAACGCGTCCGTTCCCCGATTACACCTGGAACGCAGCGTAAATGGGGCGTGCCGATATTTTCGCGTTCCACCGTTGACCCTTATTAAATTTTCATCCGATCCCGCGGCGCGGCGGCCGGACGCGAAATAAAATATCCGCTCATTACCCGTGTCCCGTTCCCCGTGTATACGTGCACGCATAACCTGCAGTTCGATTTCGTAAATCGCCCCGTCCATTCGGACAGCGTGTACCGATTCTGTGCATCAATCTCCCTCCACGCTGACCGCGCGGACCCCGCGTAGCCCTCCCGCAGTGCTGCCAACGCAACGCGGCGCTGCAAACTCCCCAGACGAGTGTACCGCTCCGCGCAGAACCGACCAGATAATCGGAGTTGCTCCGCGACAAAGATAGATAAATAGATAAGTAGATGGACGGAGAAGGAGAAGGAGAGCCGGATAACTAGGCCGAGAGCAAACGAGAGAGACGGAGATACTGGACCGGCAGCGGAGGAAAGAAAACGGAGCGAGATGGAGCGGGATAGAGCGAGATGGAGACAGATAGGGAGAGAGAGAGAGGGGGGTATAGACACAAGAGGATAGAGAACCGAGTTGAAGTGGGGTCGAAATGTTGGAGGGAGACAGAGACGGAGAAAGAGAAGGAGAAGGTGATGGTTGAGGTGAAGGGTGAGAGGGATGCGGATCCCGGAGCGTTCGGTACCATTGCATATCCCGCACATCTCGCAGGTGCAGGGCGTGGTGCCTTGTCGGCAATATCGATTACAAACCCGGGCGGTTGCGCATTCACGTCGACACGTGGACGTGGACCGGCAGCCAGACTAAATTTGTGTTGCCCTATATTTTAGGTTCCTGCACTCATCTGCCTCTCAAAGATTGATTGCTTTTCCCTCCAGCACCCCGAGTCCGCGGCCTATCCTCCAACACCGGCGGACGCGCTCGAATTTACGGTCTGCGCCGTCTGCGATCACGCCGTCTCTCCCCGGTACGTGTATACCCCTCGTGTGTTTCGCTGCGTGCTGGAATAGGGATGGAGAGAAGCGGAGAGAGCGAGATAGACGGACCACCACCGGAGAGAAACGCTTGCACGCTATCCTGGAGTTAGATCGTTCCCAGGTATATCTATCTTCTGCCCTCTACGCTCGTCCCTAACCATCCCCGATCTTCCCGCTAACTGTCTCTCTTCTCTGTCTAGGTAAGCTTAGCGGTTTTCAGCCGAAGGAATAGGGGAGGAACGGAACGACGACTCTGCTAGGGCTACCTAGGGCTACATCCGCCAGATCGTTCCTTTCTTTTCTCGCTTCGTTCCCCCTTTGCAGACGCTGCGCGAGTCCGAGTCGATACTCGACCCACCATTTTTATCGCTACTCGGAGCTACCTACTTGCCTCTGGATGCTGCTTCAATTTGCTCGCCGCGCTCGCCGGAATCTTTGAATTCTCGCGAACCTTTGAAAGCCCGGCGAACCGTGGAAACAGCATCGGATATCGAATAACCGGTCCGTTCGATTGATCCATCGATCCGTCCGATCTAGCCGGCCACGCCAGCCCCGCTGGCTCCGGGTGCTCGTTCCGGGGAACCTCCTCCACTGTATCGACCGATCGAACGAGAACACGCGTCATCGTGCGCTCTTCAGCGAGCGATAAAGCTCGATAAATTAAATAAACCGTGGTCGTCGCTGGTTGGCTCCTCTCGAAGCTGCTACATTTTCTCCCCATTTTCCACGAGCTCGGTCGGGACCGAGGTTCTCGCGTGGTCGTTTAAAGCGATACGCGAAAGGAGCTGGAAAAAGGAAGAGAGAAAAGGGAAAACGGCAAACAACGCGAGAAGTAATCGTCGTCGTTCTCCGCGATCGATCTTCGCTCGTTTCTTCCGAGGAAAAAGAAAGCCCTGAGGGGGAAGAAGTAAGGCCGCGTTCAAGTTCCGTAATCGTCGAGTATATTTTGTTCCAGACCCCCGAACACTCGTGCCTACTTTCGCGTTTTATTGAACTTTAGCGGCCCGCTAAAAGGCCGTTTAACGTTCCACCTAACCGCTTAATCCATCTTCTCAAACCGCCAAGTATCGGTCTCTAGATCCGGACTATCGGTGGATCGATCCCGGCTGGAAACCGCGGATCCGCGAGAATTCTCCCCAGGATCGATCCAACCGTGCTCGTCCATTGAGTGTTTCAAGACTCTGTGCAAGAGGGCCGGCTACGAGATTCCTCCGTGTTACGTAAATTCTCGATTACGAAAGACGTTACGAACGGTTACGAGATGGTGCGGGTTACGCAAGGGGATCGATAGACACCGCGAAACATTTTTCTTTCGCTTAACTCGGTCATCCTGCACGCACAGAAAATCCCTTTTAATTCGCGCGTAATCTCCAGGGCGACGCCTAGCGGAGGAAGCTCGGCGGCGGTTTCCGGCCCGGATCAATCCGCGCGTTTACCCTTTGCCGCGTACGCTGAATTTTAATCCGGGTAACCCCCGCGACAACGAAGGACGAGGCTTGCTGCCACCCGCGTTAATTTCAGGACGTGCGATATTAAAAAGTATCGAGGTTCCCCGGGCTTAATTCGCGTGTAATCTCCGGACAATCGGAATACAAATCGCATTACTAATCGCAAGCCGTGGCGCAACACGCCGCGGAAAGCTGTACGAAACGATCTCCATGGCCGAGGTGATTTTCTCACTGCTCGTGTACACGGTTTTTAATCAGAGGTAACGCAAGTGGTTTCGTAACCGCAGGTTCGTGGATAGTTTTAACCTATGATCCCGTGTTTTTCTCTGTTTCTGCAATGCACCGCGAGGATTATGGAAATACGCTGCAAGTTTTTGGGTTTGGATTAGCGGCAGAACATAAGCGAGAGGTACGATTGTTTTTACCCGTTTTTGTTCCGTTTAACGACCTTCGTAGATTCTATTTTGGTTCCTCTATTTTCGGTGGAGATCGCGAGGATTAGGGAAGTATAGCGGAAGCTTTTGAATTTATGCGACGTGATTGTTCCCGTGAGATTGTAGATTGGCGATATGCATAAACGTTGATAATGTTTGTAGAGAAATTTTATTTGTCGTTGTTGTGGTATCGAAGTAGTTTAGACCACGTGACCAATAGTACCGGATGAGAAGAAATGTACGTTCGATGGATAAAACGATGTTCCATGAAGTTAAGCGAACAACTGATCCACCTATTGCTCGAGAAGAGGCTGGTCTACAGTAATATCTCCACGAGTCTTCGTACCATAATTGAATCGATCCTTAAATCTCCAAGTGAAACAGATCAAGGACTAGTCACTCGTATACCATAATAGTATACCAGGATTGTCCAAACAGAGGAAAGAACACTCTACGGATGTCCAATAAAATAGAAAAGAACGATAACTACCTTCTATGCTGTTTAAAAGAGCATTTTATAAAGGACAAAGAGCATTAATACGTATTAATTATTCTAATTAATAACGAAATGACACTAATCAGAGATGAAATATGCAACACTATGAAACAAAAATCAAAACTTGAAGAAAGATGTCAATTTCACAAATGCATGTATTCTAGGATTAAAAGATACTACAATAATTGTTTAATTTCAATTTAATAATTTTACTTCAACGATAAAGTAGTATAATTTGTATTACTTCAAGTTATAATTTTATAATTTTAAATTAAGTTGTATTTATGATTTATATAAAATCATAAAATAATGTACTTTTAATAATGAAGTAATACAATAACACTTGCAAGAAATATTAAGATATATTAAATAATGGGTATTGTTTCAAACCATATCACTGGCGCGAAATTGTGAAATGAGAAATGCGGTGGACTCAAATTATAAAACATTAGCTTGGAATATTTTTTAGTTTCCAAGAAATTAATTATATTATATATTGAATTCTGTGACACAGTAGTGATCATCGTCACTGTATTGGTGAGACGAGAGGAGTTATACCATTGCGTGGTTTCACAGATGCACGCGTATAGGCGAAATTCGATACACAGTATCGAGAGTTTTTATTAATATTTCGAAAATTAAACTTTTCAAAAGTTTCACATTAAAAAAAGAATTTTTCATATTTGTCAAAAATTTTTCAAAGGTATTTTTCGAATCTTTCATGAATATTTCGGGAATTAATAAATACCAGAAGCTAAAATTTTCTCTCTCTCTCTACCATTACCTCTAAATATTTTTTCATTATTTAGAGGCCCTGATCCAGCTTTGAATTATTATATACTCTTTTCACTTCTCGAACCACCCGAGCCCCTTTTCTAATTCCCCAAATGCTGCGTATCAAAGAGGTATCAAATTGGCAAATTTTGCTATACTTTGGTTAACTTTAATCCTACTCCCACCGAAAATCAACGTTTGCCAAAGCGAGATGACATTTCCAGCTTTATAACGACACAATTCGGCTCTGTACACCGTTTCGTCGCACACTGGAGAACCGAAGAGACGAGAATCCAGCTGAACATCTATACCAAAGATAGTTCTATGCGCAAAGGGTTAAGACGCGGAATAAATACTCGGAGCGAAAGATATCAGAGACATGGAACTCTAAAGAGGATATATAAACTACATCTCCATCTGGCTGCGCGATAAAGAACAGGCCGGAAAATATAGCGGCCGATAGACCGTTGGAATACCAGAACATATGGCCACTAGCCCCCTATCGATATCCTATCGATACTAGACCTTCCACCGTATAAACGCTCGCTTCAGGACCTTGTCTATCATCGAATTTACGATTCGAATTTCGCGAACGGGGACAGGTATATCGGCTGATCGTTTTTGCGGGATTTTAACGCTTTGTCAAACTGCCAACCGATGCACAACGCACGCAGCGTCGATAGATTTGTATTTAACTTCAAAAGCAATTAAAGCTCGAGTTCCGTCGATGGATGGTCGTTCGTGTGAATTGGACCGATTGGTCTGCACGCTGACGCGAGTTGCCCAGTTGGCAAACATAGGTGGGAGCTATTAGGGGATCGCGGCAGCAGCCTCTCCTTGATCTTCTGACACGGTCACATGGTAATTTTTCTCCCGAAGTCCTGGTCCGTGGGAAGAG
>NW_016909064.1:221768-270170 GCF_001483705.2 Eufriesea mexicana
AAGAGCGTTTTTCCAGCAGAACCGGTCGGGGTGAGACTGGAAATCAATTGGCTGGTCGAAGCGAATCGAAGCGTTATCGGCAGATGCTTGTTCGGGGAGGTACCTTTTCGCTTAATCGGTGGCACGGCTCACCGGGGTCCGGATGATGGATGGTCCCGGGTAAAAGTTGGACACGAGCGCAGTCAGTATATAGCCGCAGTTTCCGTGGTCGTGTAATTAATAGTCACACATTTGCATCCGGCTGATATTATTCCATGATCAACGAGTGAGACCCGCCGAGTGTAATTGAACTGCACGCGCGCGCGCGCGTCCCAACGTCCGGGCGAAATTATTAATTGAACACACCGCGGCACCCGAACGAGGATCGATGAGTCGGTGCGACTGACAGAAACGTACCACTTTACAGCTGTACCATGCACCCCGCTTGCTCTATCGAGCGATGTGCTCTTCGAATTTCCTCCCACCATTACCCCGGTTCCTTCGATCACGCTCTCACCACTTTTCGAGGATTTCCAGGTGACTGTATTTAGCAAGGAAGCTGCTGCGACGCGTGACCGATGCGAAACAGGGGTTCAGAGGGGTGGTTTGGAAGAAATTTTCCTGGGGCAAAGTGGTTATGTTAAATTGATGTATTCGAAGTGGTATAGGAAGCAAATATCCTATAAGTAACACGTAGTATTAGTTAAAAGCATTTTGGTGTAGCGTAGATTCATATTTTGCTGCTTACGATAGTCTTAGGACAATTTGTCATTTAACTCACTAGCGCCACCACGACCCCTAACTGCATTAAATGGGTTCTGTGTATCGTATATATAGGCGAATTAGTTTTTTGGCTTTATTAATACAGTTTTCGTGTTTCCTTCTTACTAGACGTGCTTTATTGGTTTAAACACCTCAGTTTAACACTAGAACTACCGATCTTTAATGGGTACCTAACTATAACGTGCGCAGATTATAGTAACTTCAGCGGTGCGATGAATATGAGTGAATATATTGATTACAATTCTCTCTTAATACGAGTTGATACCAATTTTATTCTTAAAACAGGTGTATGCAAAAAGGAAAATTCTGGGACCAGTCATTTTGACTGGGTTGGTAGTTCTAGTGTTAATATACGTATTTCAGTTATTATAGGTATATATGTTGACACTATTACTGTTGTTTCTTCGATTATACCTAGCCACTTTGCAAGGATTTCGAGGTGTCTGTATTTATGCAGGAAATTGGTATAACTTGTGAGTAATTGCGAAGGAGTGTAGAAAGTGTATGTACTCGGTATTTATTACTCTTGCTCGTTCAATCATGCTTTAACCACTTTTGGAGTACTTCTAAGTGATAGTATTTCTAAAGAAATTAATGTTACCTGTGAGTAACCGTGAAGAAGTGAGGTTATCTGAAGCAAATTTCGATTAGTGTCATGCATGATTGGTCACCTTTTGAGTATTAATTATTTCTGGCGGAAATTAGTATAATCTGTGAATCTCTCACTATTTTGGCTCCCTTTTTAGGAGAGTATTTCCAGATAACTATGTTTATTAAGAAAATGGGTATAATTTATGAATGTCTATGAACTTTGTTCACGTCATGAATATTTTCAAGTGACAATATTTTTGAGAAGGAAAATGGCGAAACCTGTGAAGTAGTGGAGGATTTACTATCCCTATTGATCTTGCATCTTCGATCACGTTTTGACCCCTTTCCGAGTATTTCCAGGTGACCATATATTTTCCAAGAAAATTCGTACAACTTGCGAGTAAGTATGAAGAAGTGGAGGATGTGCTGTCACTATTACTTCTGCTTTTTCGATTACACCTCGACCACTTTTCATTTCCAGGTGACTACATTTCTAAACGAAATTGATGTATCCTGTGAGTAACAGCTGGGGTGGGGTTTGGGTGTGGAGAAAAGAGGCGGTTTGAAGGAAATTTCGTTGGCTGTCACGCAGGTTGCAGAGGAACGCGTGGCTGTTTACAGTCATTGCAATTAGAGTAACTTTAATTGCTGTCGCCAGCCGAGCTACGAACAAGGCTCGTGTATCTCGCTCCCTCTTTCTATCTTTTTCTC
Organism: Eufriesea mexicana; assembly: GCF_001483705.2. Classification (NCBI taxonomy): domain Eukaryota; kingdom Metazoa; phylum Arthropoda; class Insecta; order Hymenoptera; family Apidae; genus Eufriesea; species Eufriesea mexicana. The sequence continues at coordinate 223,833 of NW_016909064.1, forward strand.
TCTCTTTTGGTTTCTCGTCTATTACAGTGGCTGCCTGGGAAATAAGTTGCGGGTAACAATTAACCGTGGGAAAAAATGGCGGTGTTTGGAGAGTATAATCGGGCGCGTTATTAAATTTTTGGATGATAGAAGGGAGATCGTTATTGGTTGGCTGGAATTATACACTTGATGAATATTTTCTTGGGTTAGCTGGAAATCGTTAAATCCCCTTTTTTCGACTTCTCTGGGATTTAAACGAGAATTTTGAAGATAAAATCTTAGTCCTCTTTTTGGGGGAATAAATTATTTCTGGGGAATAGAAATTTTAATATATATTACGTAATGTTTGCATAAATCCATATATTAAGATTAGCTGCTAATCGTTGAATTATATTTTCGACTTCTTTGGATTTAAAAGAGAATTTTGAAGTAAAAACCAGTCCTCTTGTTTGGGAATAAATTATTTCTACAGAATAGAAATTTTAATATATACTATATAATGTATGTATATATCCACATATTAGGGTTAGCTGGGAAACGTTATATCCCCCTTTTTTCGAGTTTTTTAGGAGTTGAAAGAGAATTTTGAAGAAAAAATCTTAATCCTCTTTGTTTGAAAATAAATTATTTCTGTAGAATAGAAATTTTAATATATATTACATAGTATATGTGTATATCCCTATATTAGGGTTAGCTGGGAATTGTTGAATGATGTATTCGAGTCCTCTTTTATGGGAAAAAATGATTTCTAAGGAATAAAAATTCGAATATATACTATAATATATATATTTCAGTAAGTATATACACTTACTGCTACAGATTTTTGTATATTTCGAAGTGCATATGAGCACACAGACCAAAGCTTCATTTTCTTTAATTTTTCTCATTTCAAAAAATTTTGGGGAAAAATCACTCGATCAATACTTAACTTCCTATATTTAAAATAAATTTTTACTATCTGTTTTGTAGGGGTAATTAATTTAACATATGAGTGGTTCAAATACTAAAATTAAAAATAGAAATATAAAAATATTTTTCGAATATCTTGTATAATTGATGTATCTTAGAAAATACATAATATACAAGAATTCGCAAATTATTTTCTTTCTGAATTTCTGTTTTAAATAAATGTGTATACATATTTAAAGGGTTATCAGTTTTTCGAAACTATCTCTTCGATGCATATATTTTTGAAACAGTGGAAAATCATCAAATCCTTAGAAAAGGAATTGTTCCTTTCTTCGTAAAAATATTTTGTTTTAGAAGCAAACAGAGCAATAGGTATTTGTTTGTATACATATCTATATATAGGAGCTCGTTATCAGAGGTGCGAAATCATTCTCTCGATGAATATTTTTCTGGACCAGCAAAAAATCGTTGGATCTTGGGGATTGAAAGAAAACTCTTGGAAAAAGTATTTGAATCTCTCGTTTCGTGGGAAAATCTCAGAAATTCCTCAAAAAAGAACGTAGTAATATATAACGTAATATCTATATGTATAATATATAATATATAATATATATATTTATATTTGCGTATATATGTATATATAAGGTATACCATGAACTATGACCCTCGAAATATTTTCTTCTAAATTTACTCGTAAAAGTACTTTGTTTATATCGCCCTCAAATTATTTATGAAGATTGTGGAATTTAAAAAATAGGTAATATGATAACAATGGTTTCCTTACAGATCTATGAAACAGATTTAAAGTTATTTCTTTTCTTTTTCATGAAACGATCATTTCTTTGGCCTGATTGTAATAAAATTTATTAATTTTGAGTATAAAAATACATTTGTTCGACCATACATTTGCTCTAAAATTTATTTTACTTTGTTATTCCTGTTACTTTCATTATGAAACTTGTCGTATCGTTGACGTATTTCGTAACAAAAATAAAAAGCAAAAAATGAAGCAAGTCGAATATTTTTGCGAACTAATTTCGAGAATGAAACCATCAGTTTTGGGATAAATTTAATACAAAAATTTTAGGAAACTTGAAATAATGAAAGATTAAAATTGCCCTTTAAGTCTTCTCTGTGTGTAAAGAAACAATTTTTACTTTATTTCGTATTTTGTTAGATCCTACACTTGAATACGTAATACTTTCACGTGTTGTTGGGAACAACGAAGATATTTCGGGTGGTCAGAGTTCGTTGAACATACTGTATATAGAATCCTGTTTATTGTTGGTCGATCAAAATAGTTCCCTCGATAAATATTTCTCAGAAATGGTAATAACTGAATGCTGGGATTTAAAAAGAATCTATAGGAAAAGAGGCTTTGTTCTTTTATTATATAAATTATTTTTGAGAAATAGCATTTGAATATCTATTTTGAGAAATAGTTATACATCCTAATACATTTACAGCTGTGTGTCACAATAAATCATAGAAATAGTCTCACTATTCTCATTAATCATCTCAAATAATTTTTATTTTTCTATAGTACAAAATTACAAATTTTTAATGTTTGTTAATATAAATATATATAGTATTTAGCAAATTTTAGATCGATATATTATTTTATTTATTGAAACATTAGGAAGATGTAGACTACGATTATTCTGTAATTGCATTTGAACGAAAATGATCATTTACATGTTATTGATCTTGTTACAGGAATTTGTCGAATTTCCCATTGGATAAATTGCAAAGAGGAATTCGAGTATTGCGTGAAAAACAAAAAAATAAAAAATAAATGAAAATAACAATCCATTGTAACGGAAAATTGTCAGGAAAGTAATGTCACAAAGGTACCATAAAATTTTGCCATGTGTAAAATTCAAAATATTTACCAGTCCAATCTCTGTTGGCTTTTAGCTTTGTTCGGTACTAGTTGTAGAAAAATACAGATCCTTTGAAATCGACGATATTATTTTTACGTGTTTATATATGCAAATACGCACGCATTTCTCAAAAAATTTATGTGCATGTATGTATGTGAGTAAATATACAGGTAAAAGCAGATTCTTTATCAATCGAATGAAATTCCATCTCGATAAATATTTTCTTGGAAGAGCATGAAATTATGTTTTGAAAATTGTAAATCGACTCTGGTCTCATTGTCGTCCATAGTAAATATTAAGATTAGGGGATGAAGCAATGATTTCGATGATTTTTTAATATATTATAGATATATTTCGATATTTTAAACAATTTTTGTATGGTTAATCATAATTTCCGTGATTTTTGCTATTGTTGTATTAAATTTTGCATATATACGTGTTTGTGATGCATTAGGTATTTATGTGTATATGTACATTATAAACGAATAGTGAAGCTAAGGTTTTTAATTTTTGAATATGGTTAGTTGGATATGTAATCTCGTCAGGCAACGTGAAATATATAAAGAATTGCAGCATGATTGAAAATGAAGTATTGGAAATAATTACTGCGAGATTATGTAATTTATCAGATGGTTTGGTTATGGGATTCTTGGCTAGGCATTTTAATGTAATCCAGCCAACATTAATTCGATAAAATTGATCCAAAACAAAGGTTCTATTCCATTTTTACAAAAATTAATCGTGATTCGGCTAGATTTGTAATTACGTGTACTAAATATTATTTGTATAGGATTGTCTATATAAATTATGACTCAAAAATGAAGATAAAATGTTTAATTAGTCGAATATGTAATCCAGTGGAAATATTTTATGTTTAATATTGATTCACGATTTTTATGATTCACGGTGCTTGATAGGACCTCGATTATCCGAACCAGGGATGAACTGAAGAAAATAGTTTAATTTCTGAGAAAAAATTGCTATTTTCATTTGATATTCACACGTCATGGAATATTTCGATCTGGACGATCATTTTTTGTGCGAAAATAAAGTCATTTAATTACATTAGAAAAATATAATTATTGGAACGGTTATGTATCAAGATTGGTTCGTATAATCGAGGTCTTATTAAGCACCGTGGAACATAAAAATCGTGAATTAATATTAAAAATAAAACATTTAGGATAATAACCATAAAATTATACAAATTATTCGAGTTTTTGACAGGATTTGGACATTTGTCCAAAAAATGTTTACTAAAAATTGCTTGAAGGAAGCAAAAATTCCATTTCACTCCTCCCCAAATTAATTTCTGAGTTCACGTTTAAACCTAATCGGTTCGGATAATCGAGGTACTATCAAGCACCGTGGAACATAAAAATTGTGAATCAATATTAAAAATAACATATTTAGGATCACAACCACGAAGTTATACAAATCTTTCGATTTTTTGACAGGATTTGGACATTTGTTCAAAAAAAGTTTACTAAAAATTGCTCGAAAGAAGCAAAGATTGCAAATTTAAACGTGAGTTCACGTTTAAACCTAATCGAAACGATCTCCTCGACAAACATTTCCCTACACAAGGAAAAAACATGGTATCCTGAGGACGAAAAGAGATCTGTGAAAAAAGAGGCTTAGTCCTCTGCGAAAAAGGGAGAAAATCATTTCCGCGAGCCAGACACCGCAATATAGCCCGTAATGTATTTATACCTGTGCGTATATGTGCACACACACGTGTATCCAGCCGCAGATATACATACGTAATCCTAAACCGACGGCAACCTTTCGCGGATTGAAAGAGTTCCTCTCGTCGCCCGGCCGTTTCTATCTTCTCTTAATGGAGCTGCGTAACGTTCGAGATAAATTGCCGCCGCGGAAAACCCTTTCTCTCGTGCAAACTATTTATCCTGAACACCGGCATAGAAACGTTTTCTAATGGAACAGAGGAACGCGGAGGAAAAGCGGTGGCCAAGGGGGAACGAGGACAGGCCCGAAGAAAGATTCGACCGTAGCCACCGCCCACGATTGCTCGCTCGCCTCGCTTTTTAACCTTAATCGCTTCCAGACGCAACGATATCTCTGTGTTCAAGTGTTCAAGTTTGCATCCACGCGACTAGACCTCGGTTCGATGCGGAAATCCTCTGAATTGCAAACGGAAACGTTTGGTAATCTGTACATAGGGATTTCTTCGGTCCACATAGTTATCTAGGGATAGTGAAAATGGGGAATTATTAAAGCTTGGTTTACAATTTTAATCGCTTCTAGATATAATGATAGCTGTGTGTTCGAGTGTTCAAGTCCTCATCTACGCGGTTAGACCTTGGTTTGCCGTAGAAGTCCTCCAAATTGCAAATGGAACCGCTTAGGAACTTATATATAGGGATTTCTTGGCTACATATACTTAGTTACGAGAATATAGTGGAAATGGGGAATTGTTGAAGCTTGGTTTATAATTTTAATTGCTTCTAGATGCATTGATAGCTCTGTGTTCAAGTGTTCAAGTCCTCATCTACGTGGTTAGACCTTAGTTTGCTGTAGAAATCCTCCAAATTGCAAATGGAAATATTTGGTAACTCGTAATTAGGAACTTTTTCGGCCCTAACAGTTATTAGAGAATAGTGATAATAGGGAATTGTTACAGATTGGTTTTTAATGTTAATCGCTTCTAGATACAATGATAGTTCTGTGTTGACGTTCACATCCACGCTACTAGACCTTGATTCAATATAGAAACTCTTCAAAGTGCAAAAGCTAACATTTGGTAACGTGTATAAAGGGATTTGTTGGGTCCACATAGTTCTGCAGAGATAGTGAAAGTGGGGAATTTGTTACAGTTTGATTAATAATTTTAAGCGCTTCCAGACGCAACGATAGCTCTCTGTTCAAGTGTTCAAGTACTCATCTACGTGGCTAGACCTTGGTTTGCCATAGAAGTCCTCCAAATTGCAAATGAAAACATTCGGTACCTCGTGCATATAGGGGGTAGTGAAAATGGGGAATTGTTAAAGCTTGGTTTTGAATTTTAATCGCTTGCAGATGCAACGATAGCTCTCTGTTCAAGTGCTAAAGTCCTCATCTACACGACTAGATCTTGGTCCTCCATAGAAATCCTCCAAATTGCAAATGGAACCGTTTAGGAACTTATATATAGGGGTTTCTTGGCTCCATATAGTTACGTGAAGATACTGGAATTGAGGAATTGTTAAAGCTTGGTTTTTATTGATATTCACTTCCAGAAACAATTATGTTTCTATGTTCAAATGTTCAAGTCTTCACCCACGCGTCTAGATTTCGATTCCCCATAGAAATCCTCCAAATTGAGAAAGGCATCGCTTGGTGACGTATACATAGGGATTTTTTGGGTCCAAATAGTTACATATTAATAATAAATATAGGGAAGGATTACTGGTTGTAGCAATTTATATCAAGTGTTCAAGTCCTCACCCACGCGTCTAGACCTCGATTCCCCATAGAAATTCTCCAAATTGCGAAAGCAATCATTTGCTAACGTTTACATAGGGATTTCTTGGGGCCAAATAGTTGTATATTAATAATAAATATAGGGAAGGATTACTGGTTGTAGCAATTTATATCAAGTGTTCAAGTCCTCACCCACGCGTCTAGACCTTGTTTTTCTATAGAAATCCACCAAATTGAGAAAGGAATCGTTTGCTAATGTGTACATAGGAATTTCTTGGGTCCAAATAGTTATATATTAATAATAAATGTAGGGAAGGATTACTGGTTGTAGTAATTTATAATTCTTTCGGTTAATAGTTTTTGTTTAGTCAGGTATATGGGTGAGATTGTGTATTCGAGAGATCAGGTAATCAACGGGAGACTGGACCGACGTACAAAGCTCGTCACCGAGCGATTTCTATGGAACTGGCGAGCTATCGGAGCGTAAAAAATATTTTCGTCGTAAAAACGGGGCTATTCAGAGACTCGGGTGTGCGTGCGGTGCACGACAAAATGGCGAGACACGCACGGTGATTTTCTCTGTTCTTTGGCGTCAATGCTATATGTCGACACTTTATATATATATATATATTTTATGTGCTTCATATATGTAATTTTTTTTTGATAACATGCAAGATTAATGGTAGTTTATATCCCTCTTTTCGCAATTTTGATCTGTTTTTTCAAAGCATGACAGCATGTTCCGTAATTTTTGGGGGTTTTTTGAAATCAATGCATGGATGTTTTAACATGTAGGTATTTACACATGTAAAGTATTGTCAAGTTGCATGAACATTTAATGAATAGCTACACAACATTCGCCCATGGAAATATAAAATTTGATTTTGCTTTTTAATGGAATCCTATATCTTTTAATATTACAATTAAAAAATGTGTCACTGTGTATACGATATAAGTGTACACGATATGACAGTATTTTGAAAGTATTTTTAAAAAAATTATTTGTCACGATGGACCACATCGTGTATAATAATTAATAATTTCCTTGTGATTGAAATACACATTTTATATTTTCGCAGCTGCAAAATTAATATCGAATTTGATTCAAATAGAAACGTGATATACAGGGTGGTCCTCTCATCATGTGCACCTCTATAATTTCCAAACTTCGCATAAAAAATTTTGTATACAAAAGTTGCATGGTTTCAAGATGTACACTATAGGTGAAGGTGTTTCAAAAATTTGAATGTCAACTTTGTATACAATATTTTGTATACTGTTTGATGCAACACATATTTCGTAAGTTACAGTTATTGTATTTTGCGTTGGGATCAACCTTATTAGAATATGCATTGTGATTAGTTCGAATACAAAATTTACTATGAAATATAAAAATAAAGCTCGTGGCAAGGAGATAATAAACCAGAACAAAGAAACACAGATTAAATATGGTCCACTGTAACACCGATAAAAATGACTTTATTATCAATAGTTATAGAGGTGCACATGATGTATATACATGAACCACCGTGTATATATATACATGTATAATATGTATGTATAATATATGTATGTATTATATGTATAACATATGTATGTATTATATGTATAATATATAATATTAATTTTACAATTGGAAAAATCAAAATCAAAATCGCATAATCTCCATTTATAACAAAAGTAATCACTTTCCCGAAAGCATTCGATCACTTTTAACGCAACAGACGATAATTCCCATTTACCGCCTCGAGTTCCCCTCCCCGAGCAATAAATTCAGTATTGGGAGTACGAGCTAATTAAAAGACCTGTCTCTCTGTTAAGTCGCCAGAGCCGGCGTTACGAGTTGGCATTCGATCATCGAATTTTTCCCGCAATTTAATCGCGGGGCTCGAAATTCGAGAAATTCCCCGCGAAATAATTTCTCACCGCGTGGCCCCGACGCGGCTCGGACAAGGTATTAATTTTTCCACGAACCGGGGAAAAGCATTCTTGGAGCAAGTACTAAGGTTACATACCGGTGGTTGGTTCTTTTTAATCAAGCCTCGCGGAACTGCGCGCGCTCGCAGAGGGCGCCGTTTGTAATTATTGGATCCGGCTGTAGTCGATATTTCATCATTCTTTAATGGAAAGCAGGAAGGAAGGAAGGAAGGGCGGAAGGAAGAAAAAAAAAAATGGAGGAAAAGGGAGACGGGAGGAATAAGCAGAGAATCGGAGAAGCTGGGTCCACCGGATGGATGTGTCGCGTTCTTAGCCGCGCTCTCTGCAGGCGCACCCCTAATTGACCGTCCCGGTAGATCGATGTACCCTTTGTTTCCGCTGCGTGGCCTTTTTCCACGACGAAATTACGGAACGCTATTGGCGTGGCTCTGATTTTTCCAAAGAACCAAGCCCCGTTTTGTTCGCCGACTGCCCCGACCCACCCCCATTCCCATTCGCTCGGACTGATACGGTTGATGAGAGCAGCTGCGTGAACATATCGGCCTGCAGCCGTCCAACCAAATGAAAGAGTACTCTCTACCCTCCTCTAGTATCCTAGATAACGCTGACGCTGTCCTGCACGCGTTCGTGAAACTTGTCCTCCGCCATGCTGCGAAAGATGAGTCCCCGGTGAAAAGGAATTATCGTTCACGGGACTCGGCGTATTTTTATGCTCGAGATAAGCGACAGCTTATCACCGGCTCTGATGCTGTAGTTGTTGCTCATCTTGTCTCGTTGTTCCCGAGACGAAAAGGGTACGTGGCGAAATTAATACGCGAGCTCTATCCTCTGCTGTGATCAGAGGCAGAGGATGGAAGAGTACTGTGAAGAGGAGGAGAGGGAGTTGGGAGATTGGATGACTGGTAACGTGGGTCTGATTGGTCAGAGTTAGTGGGTTGTTGCCTGACCTAATCGCGAAGATAGATCAGACGAGTTTGGGGCACTGCGAGTGACACCTGGGTTGATAAGATTGCGCTGCTGCGTGAGACAGTGGATGAGAAGTGAGATGGAAGTGTCCTGACGTAGATGTGGGATTTATGTTAGGTATTTAACGTGAGATAAAAAGTGGTCGAGGTTGATGTTCTTTGTTCTTAGATTATGATATATATGTAGGATAGGATTTTGGGTGGATTGACTTAAGATAGTATTGTATTAACGCTGAGACTGAGAAAAAGTCGTGTCAAACCCGTGTGCCCGAATGGTCGGTGAAGGAGCCGAATGGTGGAGCCCGAGTGTCGGAATTTGAAACACGATATCTTACGACTAAGTGCGAGATAGCCACGAGTCCATTCGAGATATTCATACTTGGCCAGAGATTAATACCACGAGTCAGACCCGAGATATTCATGTTTGACCTGAATAGTCGATAACGAGTCAGACTCGTGATATTCATATTTGGCCCGAAATGTCGATCACGAGTCAGACTCGTGATATTCATATTTAGCCCGAAATGTCGATCACGAGTCAGACTCGTGATATCCATGTTTGACATGAAATGAAACAACGAGCCTGACTCGTGATATTCAAGTTTGGCCTGGAATTTTCATCACGAGTCAGACTCGTAAATATAGTGCATGGGGTTATTCGTCCCATAGTTTAAAGATATATCTATTCCTCCTAAGAGATTGATTTTTGTATACACGTTAAGACGTATCTTATTTTCAACATGCCCTTTCCCACGCAACCTCGGTGGGCCAGGTACTTCAACCACTCTGGACGCATCCCTAAACTTTCACTCGACTCTACCATAAATATTCTTTGCAGTCTATCCTCTTGCACACGGTCACTTTCGTTCTAAGTCCAAACACTCTTGACATTCTTTCAGGGCCGTACTCATTCCAATCCTACATATATATCAGAAGATTGGTCTAATAGGTCAGCCTTCTCTGACGCAATTCTAAAGATAGGTCGAGCGAATTTTCGCTATCGACTATTATGACAGTGTCACATTTACGTATAGAATTATATTGCAGTGAGGGGAGTGATATATCGAGACCAAACGTGATAAAGCATTGGCATAGACACGGGATCACTGCTTTATGCTGTTGATTAGTTGACAATCTAATACAGCAGACCTAATCTATGCCAGAGTATCTTATTTTAATTTCATTTCATTAGTGATAATCTGTCACTTCAAAATTCGAGAAATTACTAGATATTTTGGTACTTCACATGGCACACGGCTAATAATACTAACAGGTCTTCTCTAACACGATCATAAAGGCACATCACGGAAATTCGGTTGATCAGCTGGAAATGTTACATCCACAAATACAATCACACTGCATCGTGTAATAGAAAGAGTGAGCACATCGACCCTAAACGCAGCGTAAATATAGACTCACGATCAGTGTAGACCTAGTATATACATGTTCACTGCCGTAGAGGTCACTGCTGACTGGCACTGAATTCATCAATGGCGTCATTGTAGACTGGTAACTCCAAGCAATTGCCAAGATCAATGCAGCTACGAATGAAATAAATAGTCTATAATACTCGTAAAATTTGTAATATCGTCGTTACAACGTCATTACAACGAATTACTTGCAAATGAACGTAAATTTCTCTTTTTTGGGGATTTCAAAAATTTCGAGAATAAAACACACGCAGAAAATTCGTGTCTAGTCATTCGTATATTCTTACAGGCACAGTTCAGTTAATAATCGATCACAGTTAACCTCTTAGGCACTATAGTAGCTTTTGCGGTGTCATCTTTTTGAACGACGCGCCATTATAGTGGCTCACTCTAGTGGCTCACCCTTCGAATTAAATAATCGTTTTCAGTTTTGTTTCGCATCTTTTTGCCTTCACAATGTTTTATAACAGTGTTAACAATATACAAACAAAATATACAGTCTTTATTTTTGATACTCCAGTGTCATGTATAAATTGTTGCTTTTCATTTAAATCGATATTTATTTAACATTTGCTCTTGATCATCAAAAACATCATGCCAATGTACTCGTGTAGAGAATAGCATTACCCGTCACACGTTGCAGTGCTGTATCATTCACGCGTAATTCGCGATTAACTCTACCATACATAGAAAAATCCCGTGCAAAAATTCAGCCGTGCCTAAGAGGTTAACCCTTTGCACTCGACGATTTTTTGGCTAGAGAAGAGTAGAAAATCAAAGATTCTCTATTAAAAAACTGGCGATACTTTTTCGAGCAGTAAATAAAGAATTGTAGAATTATTTGATTTCGATACTTTGCACACTGTTACATTACATTGAATTTGATATATTAATTAATATCGATGTTTCAAATTTTATAAAATGGTGACTGAAGGGTGCAAAGGGTTAATAAATTACGTAAAATTTCACTGTCAGTGGGTAACACGTGGTACCGACCTGTCCCTGAGGAAGGTTTACGTAATTTCACCGAAGCCACCAGGAATAACGATAAGTATATAGGTTCCGAGAGCATGAGAGACGGAGGCTGTGGTCCCAGTCCCGAGTGCCAACTCACCGAGCGAATACAGTATCGAGGAGTGGTTCTTTGTTGCTAGAAACGTAGAGATACACGGAGAAAAGACACGGGCTACTTTCTTACGTCGAGCATCCTGTTGACACGCTGTCGATCGCGTGACGGCAGCCAGGGGTAGATCGGTTTTCGGGAGGGTAGCAGAGGAGAATGTAGGGTGGCAGGGATGAAAAAGAGATGCCTGTCGCGTGTGTTCTGCACGGCCCGAGGCCGTCCATTCAACGCAACGTATCGCGAGTGCACTCTATTTACGTACTTAGCTCGGGCCTACGCGCAGTTCCACGTTCCACCACGCGTTTTAATTTAGTTCGTGAAGGGTTGCGACGTTCCTCGATAGGGGAAACGTCGATAGTTCCACTGCCTTTTATCTCCCCAACGCTCTGCACCCTTTTCTCCCCCCCTTTTTTTTTCGGGAAAATTGCTGCTTTCAATTTGGAACCAGTCTAGTTCCGATCTGTTTCAGATGGATCTTTCTGTGGAATCTCTAGCTGTCCAATCGTGTAAGGGAATGATATTTTATGTCATCTATCTTTCTCCCTTTTTGTTTATTTTTATATTTCTTATCTTTCTTGGGAGCCTGTGTTGTTTATTTTTCTGGGGGGAAGTAAGAGTATGAGGAGTATAGAAAAATGGATTTGAAAAATTTTGGGGTTGAATGTACATATGTAATTGGAGTTCATGGGTTATTTGATATGGAGATGAATGAATGTACGTTTATTGAGTAAGTAACAATTTACGAATTTTTGTGTATTCTTTATCTTGTGAGATACGTGGATTAAAATTAAAAATAGGTATTTTAAATAAATCTTATTGTTTATTGATAATACTGAATAAGACGTTATTTCTTCAGTCTATTTTTAATTTCAATTTGTGTATTTAGGGAGATAAGGAATGTACAAAAATTCGTAAATTATTGCTTTGTCTTTTAAGTCTTATCAGCATGTGCATATACACATACACGTTGTACAGGATGTCCAAAAAAAACGTACACACACTTTAATACCTTATTTTTTCTAATTTGTTTTTTCTTCTCTAGGTACAACCCATTTAAAATAATCACGCAAAGTGTGTATACATTTTTTTGGGACACCCTGTATATTACCAGTAAAGTGTGATTGCTTGCTTCTCTGTGTTATTAAATATAAATATAATGATACGTTCATTGGAATTATACAAGTATCCTTAAGATGGTAGAAAATTATATTCATAGATAAAAATTCAATATAATTTTTTTTTTCTAAGAAAATACCTACTACTTTATACTAAAAATATCCAATTGTAGTGTACCCCCATAGGAGTACTACGTTATTCTTTTGTTACTATTTGTTACTATTATTTGTATATACTATGTATACATTTATAAATAATAGAAAATAATAATAGTAATAATAATATTAATAATAATGATGAGGATAATAATAATAATAATAATAATAATAATAATAATAAATTAAAAACCAAGTTGGACCTGGCAGTGTCCCGTCCAGCCTCTGGAGAACCCCGGGAAGGGAGGAAAATAATAATAATAATAACAATAATAATAATAATAATAATAATCGAAATGTAATGTCAGTATTATTTCATATATATACGTGCCTCTTTAAGACGCTTTGCGATTTCTGGGTTTGTAAGGAAGGCTTACTCATTGAAAAGCAATCTTATATATTAATTAATTAGTACCTAGTGGAAGTAGTATTCCAATAGAGATACGGTTCACTATTATTTCTGATAGTATAGATATGGCCTTAATTGTAAGAAAATTTCCCCACCCTTGTTATGTACTATGCATGTATATACATATACATGGATAAATTTTGATAACAAAGTACAAAATGAAAAATTAAATTCCGATTATAATTTTGTAGCAATAGGTACAACGAAAAATGATGAAACATCGTTCAAAGATGTAATTTCGAGAAAAATGCGCGTGTGTGATATGAATACAAATTACTTCAAACGGGAGAACAAAATTACTGTCAAAGTAAACTAATATGCTGTGATGAATTTAAGTAAAGGAAATACATTTTCGATGATTTTAATATAAATAATTAATACGTTGCAATTTACTTTGTTCGCGTTCGCTCTTATTTGTATTTATGGTACCTTAATATTATCGATATAACGAAACACCGGTGACATTTCGATATTATCGACATTTAATTTTATCCGTAATTTTATCGATAGTCACGCCACTAATTTACACACCGGTTCCAGGTGGGCTGAAATTATTCGCGTCTCGATTTGTTTCAGGTCGATGACTCGGCCCCTTTGACCGTGTAACTAAATGATATTTATCGAATCTGGGGATATTAATTAATAGGCTAGCCTGTGCCAAATTCTGTAATTTTTGAAACTCAAATAGGAAATACCTTCGAAATTCTTGAAGCTTTTAATTTCGAAACTCGAAGCGCCAATTTTGTTTTCTCAGCAAAATATTTTATTTCGCGAATTGAGATTTCGATTTTCAAATTTTTCCATCAATTTTCGTTGATTATAACGAAATTTATTTTATTTATTTCGTAAATAAAACAAGAACAAAAATATAACAATATTCTAAAGTATCATTATGTAATTAAAATTCTTGTATAGAAACAGTAAATTCGAATTCTTCTTAGAGTAGTATATTTTCTTTCATGTCAACCATAATGTAGAGTATTGTATTTTTATTTATAAATTTTATTTCTTTTTTTTTTTACGTGGGTTTTCGAGAATTTTGAATTCCCAAACAAATTTTTCGACGATTCAAATAAATTTAAAAACCAATATTTGTTTTATTTATATTTTTGTTTTATTTATTCGCGAAAAGCAGGAGTGTCATGTTCGAAAAATTTTCGCGTTCAACTCGCGAAGAAACGTTTATGTCAGTTCCCTGCGGCCTGCAACTATTTGCATTTCGATTTGTCTCAGGTGAATAATTTTAATTTTTCTCGATCAGAGCAAATAAATATCTAAAATTTATTCTATTTATTTTTCAAATTTATTTACGAAGAGAGAAGCTGTTAAATACAAAATCATATTCATCACGGTATACTCATGGAGGGAAATTTATACATCAGTTTCCTCTAGCTTGAAATTATTCACATTTCAATCTGTTTTTGATGAATAATTTACCTCTTTTCCGACTGCGTAAATAAATATTAATTCTACTTACTTTTTTCTCGTTTGTTTATTTCGAAAAAAGAGAGAGATTCGCGCGAAATCATTTAAAAACGTGACGCATTGTATTCGCGAAGAAGAAACGAAGTTTATATATTTGATCTTTGGTGGTTTAAAATTTAATTCAATTATTGACACCTTGATCTATTTTAGATGAATTTTATTCATCTGAATTTTATACATCTTTGACTGTGTAAATGAATAATATTTATTCTATTCGTTAATCTTTTATTTATTTAAAAAACAGATCATGTAATTGAATTTAAAACTATTCTTTATAAAAGGATAATTCTCTTTTTTCGATGTCATAATATTTATTTTATCTAGTTTTTAGCTAATTTATTTAACAAAAGGGTCGTCATAGAGACGAAGTCACGTTTGTAAAATTTACACAGAGAATAATTTATACATCTACTCCCCAAACGAAAACTATTCTCATCCGGAACTAAATCAAACAAATAATTCTCCCGTCCCAACTTTGTAATATTTATTCTACCAATTTTTCTCCAACTCGCATCAAAAACAGAGAACTCATCTCAGGTACGAAATCACGTTAAAAGAATTCGCGAATCCACTCCCATACACGAGATTCTCTATTAATTATGCGAATAATTCTACCTTTTCTGCTTTATAATATTCATACCACCAATTTTTCTCGTACTTGCTTAAAAAAATAAAAATACTTGTCTCAAGTATGAATTCACTTAAAAGAATTCGCGAATCTACTCACGGAAATGAAATTCTCTACTACTTAAATAAATTGTCCCTCCACCTTAACCTTAAAATATTCATACAACCAATTTTTTTCGTACTCACTTCAAAAAATAAAGATACTCATCCCAGATACGAAGTCGGGTTCAAAAAATTCGCGAATCTACTCACAGAAACGAAATACTCTGTTACTCAAATAAATTATCCCTCCACCTTAACCTTAAAATATTCATACTACCAATTTTTCTCGTAATTTTTTTCGTACTCACTTCAAAAAATAAAGATACTCATCCCAGATACGAAGTCGGGTTTAAAAAATTCGCGAATCTACTCACAGAAACGAAATACTCTATTACTCAAATAAATTATCCCTCCACCTTAACCTTAAAATATTCATACTACCAATTTTTCTCGTACTCGCTTCAAAAAATAAAAATATTCATCCCAGATACGAAGTCGTATTCAAAAAATCCGCGAATCTACTCACAGAAACGAAATACTCTATTACTCAAATAAATTATTCTTCCTCCTCAACCTTAAAGTATTTATACTACCAATTTTTCTCCAACTAATTTAAAAAAATAAAAACTCACCCCAGATATGAATCCACGTTAAAAGAAATTCACGAATGTACTCACAGAGATGAAATTCTCTATTACTCAAGTAAATCATCCTTCCTTCTCAATAGTATAATATTCATATTAGCAATTTTTCTCTAACTCACTTCGAAAAATAAAAACTCATCTCAGATATGAATTCACGTTAAAAAAAATTCGCGAGTCTACTCACAAAGACTAAATTCTCCATTAATCATAGGAATAACTCTTTCTTCTCTACCTTATAATATTCAAACTACCAATCTTTCTCCAACTCGCTTCAAAAAATAAAAACTCATCTCAGATATGAATTCACGTTAAAAAAAATTCGCGAGTCTACTCACAATCATAAAAATCTATCCTAACCATGCGAATAATTCTTCTTTCTCTACCTTACGATATTCATACTATCAATTTCTCTACTCGAAAAGAAAAACTCCTCTCAGATATGAAATGACATCTAAAAATTTCCCGCATCCACTCTCAGAGACGAAATTCTCTATTCCCGTCCCCCTGATCGATACTTCCCCCGTTGATGTAAAAAAAATCAATAGTCAGGGAGAGTCTTAGCCACGGAGGAATCGACAGCTGGCCGCTTTTGCGGGCAATAAAGTAAAGAGGTCTCGAGGCAAGGGCAGTTACGTTTTAAAGGTGGTGGCTGAGTAACCGCGAGTCGAATAGAGCGATCCCGACTTTCTTACGATCAACCGTGGATCCCATATTTTATCTGCCGGACCACTTCGTCGAGATCTCGCGGGGATTCCGCCATTCACCTTCTTTTCCCGCCACTAACACGAAAAATCGACCAACGCGAATCGTCTTATTTCACGACCGTCGTATCGCGTGATATCTCCATGGGACGCGAATGTTCCTCCGGGTCGGCCGCCATTTCTCCCCTTCCTCGGGGTACGTTAAACGCGAAAATAGGGTAAACTTCTCGTCAACGCGTTCCTTCCTGATTCGAAAATGCCCGGCAGCGAGGGCTGTTCGATGCAAGAGGCGGAAGGAGGAATCAAATAAATATACAATCAGAAAAGGCGAGGAGAGAGGCAGAGTGAGAGAGAAAGGGTGGCCCCACTTTGAACCGCCCCTGCCGACTAAATTTATCCGCTTGCCCGTGTTTGCTCGCGACTATTTATTTTCTACATTTATGGAATATCCGAACTGTAAGCTGCAGCCTGGCTGAACAAACCGTAAAGCACTTAAACTTATCGAAATATCAGTGGAGGAAAATTCCACGCTGTTTCTCTTGGTTTTTCCTTCATTTTTATTTTTTTTCCCTTTTTTTATTTCGATTTGCTCGCTCTGTTCCGTATTTATCTTAATTTTCCGAGATAGCAGATATAATAGGTGGGATTTTATTTGTTCTTTTAGATAGATATATGATGTCGTTTTTTATTATATCTTCATTTTTCCGCAATTTTTACTGGTATTTTATTATTACTTGTGTAAGCCGGTTTTGTCAATTTAGTAATTAATTTTGTAATTATTCTTCTGTACATTAAATGGTTATACTGTATAATAACTCTTTGGTATGATTTTAGGGTAGTCTCAAAATTATTATTATTATTGTATTATTATTGGTATAACTCTGTTAATAAGGGTGAAGTCAATAGGGAATTAATTTTCAAAATATTCGAAATTCTGAAGATTATTTTACTGTATAACCCTTGGTATGTGTTTGGGTTAATTCCAAAATTTGTATTACTATTTTATTATTACTGTTATAATCCTGTTAGCAAGAGTAAAGTCAATAAGGAATTAATTTTTTAAATATTTAAAATTCTGAAGATTATTTTACTGTATAATCTTTGAGTAAGATTTTAGGGTTATCCAAAATTTGTATTATTATTGGTGCTATCCTCTTGATAAAATTAGTGTCAATAAGGGATTAATTTCTAAAATATTCCAAATTTTGAATATTATAAAGATTCGAATTATTTTAAATACAATTTGAAACCTGTGAAACTCGAAAGTATTAGTTTTGCACTATAATAAGTCTACGTCGACATAAGCTTATTACACTGAATTATAATTAGAATAACGAGTCTCACTCGTCGCGCAATTACATATAACTTCTTTTACCACATACAAAATATATCTACATACCCGTGAAATATCTGAAGCATAAAATTTATAATTATTTTATTCGTAGCAATTGCCATGCACATAGTGACTACCTAAAATTAAATAGCTTTTTCATTTCTCATCGATGAAAAATGAATTATGATTGCGATTAAATAAGCATGTGTGCTTTTAATTGTGTCGAGTCTCGATTTACTTTAATTAAATAAACCTTGCAACTGCACCGGTGCAAATTTTATTTAACAAAGAACAAAGCTTCACCGTTGCATTATTTACATGTTTTTTCACAATTTCAACATTTGAATTTCCACTTCTTTTACTCGCTATACTTTTGTATGTTCGAACTGACGTTATCACGCGAGAAATACTGTGGAAACTTTCAAGACTCTAAAATTTAATGAAACTTTTAAGACTTGTCAAGAGCTTCAATAGTTCTAGGAACTGAATCGAATTTTTCGTTATATACCGGGTGTTCCATTCTACTGGTGAAAGTAGGATATTTCACGAAAAGTTAAACTTACGGAAAAATATTCTTGTTAAATTTTAATTTCAGTATAGCATAGAAGAATTTTTAAATGGAATATTAAATATTTAATTAAAAAATAGAAATATTAGACAAGATGGAATATTAATAAATAAATTATAAATAGGATACGGAGATAACATATTATATATCAGTAAACGATACATAATAGTGTAAAATATGTTGAAAAATTTGTTTCTTAATTTTCGTAATTAACAATAAGTGTACAGGGTGAATAGAAAATTTTTGCTGTACAAGGTATTTTCTGTTATAAATTTTTACAAAATTATAATATTTTACAAATATTATATATCAATAAAGGATATATAACAGTGTAAAATATATTGAAAAATTTGTTTCTTAATTTTCATAATTAACAATAACTGTACAGGGTGAATAGAAAATTTTTGCTGTGCAAGGTATTTTCTGTTATTAATTTTTAAATATGCAGAATAGAAAAAAATTGGTTCAAGTGGAAGTTGTTAGATTTGATATCATCTTTGTGGAAGAATTAATATGCCATGCCTTTAAAGAAAGGAGGGGATGACATCTTTTCCGCCCTTAAGAGACTCATCCTCATAATATCTTACATTCTAAAATGTTATCTCCCCTGTACCATTTAACACTAGAAAATTTCAAGTTGTTATCTGCAATGACTTTGGAGGGAACGACTTCTAACACTTTATCTTCTCTACTCTGTGTAATCTTTTTGCAATTGAAGGTATCTCACGAGAGATATCGAAGTTAAATTAATTTTTAGCAGCATTTCCGAAGGAATTTGTAAGATTATATAATTAATTAGAATTTCCCAAATTACAAAATTAAATAATTCTTATGTAATGATATTACGTACTATCATATTTTCCTGATAATTCTTTAATTTCTCGAGAAGTCTTCCATCATTGTCAGACAAATGAAACACCCTGTATATAGATCCTAATGATTTAAAGTGTTTCAAGTGTATTTCTTTTTTCGTACATATTAATTATTTTTATTAATTATCCACGTTATAGTCATAACAAAGACAGTATATCTCGAAATTTATTTTTAGAGAATATTCAAAATAATTTAAAAAAGAAATTGTATTTGCTGGCATAAAAGATTTACTGGTTTCCTTTGTGGAAAAGGTATTATTTGAAAGTTTAATATCGGTCCTTTACGATTTTTGAAGGAAAAGACGAATATTCTTTTGAAAGGGGTATAAAATTCGAAGGGTAGTGGAAAAATGGGGTGGTCCTAAAACATCAAATTTTGGCTCCGAGTATTTATTAGTTTCCAAGGTACTAACGAAAAAACTTTTACTATTAAATTTTGACTTTATTTCGAATTGGTGCAAACCTTTTATCTACCCCAAATCCAATACAATCGGCGATCACTATAACAACGATTTCTATATTACTATAATAATATCTGCATAGGTACCATATCGGTGTACTGTCTGGAGCCTTAAAACCGTCCTAATAACATCCCTTCTTCAAAAATCCTTCGAACTGAGCACCCATCTATTTCATCCTCCAGTTCCCCCTCTCCCGAATATTACACACGTAACGTACAAAGACCGCAAGAATTCGTGGAGCCTTAAGTTCTAGTAACATCCCTTGAAAGTCCTAGTAACATCCCCCAAAAATTCTAGTAACATCCGCTCAAAGTGGACCATGGACCCGATCTATACCAAAAGCGACCTGCGCCAAACCTAAAAACCCCCGAGTATCCTGACTGAAAGGGGGCCGTGAATCCCCTTCTGAAAAGGCTGAACGATAAATCAGCCACTGCCAAAGACTTAATCATCAATTAACCGTAGTCGACCTAAAAACAAGCCTCGAACTGAATTTCCAAGCGAGAAGAAAGAAATGGCCGATGGGGTGGGGGGTGGTGAACAAAAGGAGAAAACGTGGAGGACCTCACGAAGCGGAAAGTATCCAGGGTAGACCTCGAGGAGATTAGTTAACAAGATTACTTACAACTGTCAGCGCTCTGTAAGCAAGTTCTGAATAGGGGTATACGCCGCAGATGATCTACTATGCAGTCAGCCAGCCATGTCAACGATACACATTCAGCTGGGCCGGTGCAAGTAGGGCTGCAATGTCTGCGAAACGGTAATGGACCGGCAAACGACCTGGGATTTACCCTTGGAACACCCTAACAAAGCTCTTGGGCCACCGGCTGGGCTGGCCTGCGCGGCAGGGAGGGTGAAAAAAATTGGTAAAAAATTTACATCGCTGCTTGGCGCTGGTGTTGGCGCTCGGGGTAATTGCGTTGTATATCTCCGGGTATACGCCACGTTTGCAAGCAGCTGTTTCGCGACCGGATCGGGAAACGTTGCGCTAAACGAAACGCCTCTAATGCTTCGTCGAGATAACGCCCTAAAAGCCTCGCCAGCCGGAGCAGACACGGGCAAGGGGTGAAAGAGCTCGTAAAAATCGCTAACGTAATTAATGGGACCAAGACTGGTGGCTGGCTTCTCGCTCGTCAGGGGATGCGACGATGTTGAAGATGCGACGAGAGGAGATGAACATTTCGAATAGGTGTTGAGCATGTGCACGCTGTTTCTCCACGTTTAAAATTTCAGTCTAGCCGAACTTGCGGAGCTTGGGTAAGAAGAGAGTGCGAGGTTGATCACTGAATTCGGCGAAATTTGTGAAAATTGGTGTAGCGACCAGCATTTTCACCCTCGCTACTGGATAGATTCCGACTTCGAAGATGTTGCGACGTGCCTTACCGTCCTTCGTGAGGATTAAGAAATTATACATCAAAGAGAAGGACTATGGACAGCAGTACTTGGGACCAGACATAACAAACGGGACGCACGTGTGACTGACCCGCTAAAACGCTAAACAGACATATCTATAAATTTTAAAAGTAAACAATACCAAAGGGAAACTTCCCTCACAGCTTCCCTGACCTAAAACAAAGTCCTGCTAAAACTTCTTGTCCAATCAGAAACTCTATTTTTTCTTCCACCTGCAATTAGTCTCCACCAACCACTGCAAACCTAAACTAGGTAGTTACAAGTCAAAGACGAAACATCAGACGGTAGTGAGAAGTCAGACACAACATATCGAGACAATAGTTGGGAGACGAAACGAGAAGTCGAAGACGTAAGACGGAAGACAAAACGTAAAACGGTAGAAGACGATATACCAAATGCACACGCATCATGCAACTCATCAAATGGTGTAATAAAGTGTATATACAAGACAAACTGCGCCTTATTACACACCCTAAGTGCTCAGTATGCCGTAAGGATTCAGCACACTGAGAAGAAGGCATCATAGAAAATACAGGGCTACCTTCGCCACGCTACAGAGGACTTTTCCGCAAGTCCTCGGAAAACCTCCAATTCTTATGTATATGTAGGATTGGAAATGACTATGGGGTCGAAAGAATGTCGGAAGTGTTTGAACTTAGCGCAAAGGTGACCGTGCGCGAGAAGATCTAGTGTATGTGTATGTCAGCCGAGTGCGATAGACGATTGGAAGTTAGAGGAAAGAGGCATGATTGGGAAAGAAAGCCTGAGTGTGAAAACGGGACAGAATGAATTTAAAGGGTTTAAATAGGGGTGCAAGGGCGCAGGAGTGTCAGAGTGTATCTGTCAGTCAGTGTGTCAGTCAAAGAGTATGTAAGAAGTCCAAGCCAGTCTAAGAAAGATATTTGCAACTGACAATACGGTGCTGAGTATAGTCAGATATACAGTATTATAGCCATTGGATTAACACTAGAACTACCAACCCAATCAAAATGACTGGTCCCAGAATTTTCCTTCTTGCAATCACCATCTTCAACATACACCTGCTTTAAGAATAAAATTGGTATCAACTCGTATTAAGAAAGAACTGTAATCAATATATTCACTCCATATTCATTTTACCGCTGAAATTACTACAATCTGTGCACATTATAGTTAGGTACCCATTAAATATCGGTAGTTCTAGTGTCAAGAGTGATATATTGGTCCTTGTTAACGATTTACCCAAGTGGTGATTAGGTGATGAAGAGTGTGTACAAGTCAAGGGACGCAGACAATAGGGATATAAACAGTCCTCCACTTGACCTGGGACATTGCGGTCCTAGGACCACAACAAGCGTACCCATAGCGAATCTCTCATGTTTCATAGCCATCATTCTCTGTATAAGCTTATTTTATTCTATTAAGAAGCCAGCGATACTATCTTTAGTCAACCACCACCGAAATCCGATTCTACATATATAACTTCCTGTCCTTTCAATATCCCAGTCTAAGGCAGGGCCTGCTAGGGTAGCTTACTGATGAGTCTTTACTGGGCAATGGTATTTCTTTTCTATCGGTTATTATGTTTTATATCAGTGACAATTGATCAAAACGTGTTGGTAAAAGCAGAATATTAAAAAGGGGCCATTATTGGCATCGCCTGGAAATGAAAAATTCTTTTGGGACCTTTAGAAAGCCTCATCCTTCGAGGAATTAAATATTCGTCACTTTGATGAGAAACGATGGGAAAGATGTCAAAAATGAGTCAAAATGTGTGAAAATAAGACTGATCAAATACAAAGTTGTATATAATATCATAATAAATATAATATAATAAAATATTGTCCTAGCAACATCATTGTCCTATTGTCCTAGAAACAAATCGAAAATGAAGAATATATTTTTTTCGTTTGAAGCTTCGTTGTCGAGAAAATCGATTTTGAATATTCACTGCATGCGCTGATGTACTTATGGCCCATGCCCCATAGTTAGAGTTAAGTACGCGCGCACTCGGTGAATATTCAAAGTCTCTTTTCTCGAAAAGGAAGCTCCGAATGAAAATATTTTATTCTTTATTTTCGATTTGCTTTTTCATGTAGAATAATCTTCTCTTTGATTTTACCACCGATATTTATGTATTGATGATTTATTCATATAAACTATAGCTAAGTGCGTGCGCACTCGGTGAATATTCAAAGTCTCTTTACCCGAAAACGAAGTTTTGAATCAAAAAGTGTTATTCTTTTTCTTTTTTATTCGTTTCTGCATGTAGAATCACTTCCTGAGTGTTCTATCGTTGCTGAGACATTCTGTATTTGATCAGGTTTATTTTCGCATATTTCGACTCATTTGTTACAACTTTTCCATCATTTCTGGGCAAAGTGACACAGGAATTTTTTGTTCCTTGAAAGTAAAATAATAAAAAATTCCTCTTAAAAATTCTGAAGGAACTTTTCATTTCCAGGCGATCCGAAAATGGCCCCTTTTTAACATTCTCCTTTGTATGATAGATTGTATTTGTGACAATTGAGCAAAACGTTGGTGAAGTTTACTGTGCTGTTAGAAAATCATCCTAAGTGCTTCGAATCATATGAAAATTTAAAATTTTGTATTCAATAACACTGTAATCCTTCCTCGATTTGCTTTTTCGTAAAATTTATGATAGGAGTATTTGTCCTGCGTTCGACGTGTTTACTCGTCATTGCTTGATTTTAATCACGCACTTCGTAAGGGATTTTTAAAACTAAATTTCGCGATTAACTGATTAATCGAAACGTTGGTAAAGTTTACCATGTTTCTATCGCATGAACGGTTGAGAGTTACTCGTGTAATAATTATTATTTGCAGATTAAAATTGAAAATCCCAGGAACCTCTGTTTTGATATTACGTATACTACATATTACGTGTATCGATTTATGCGAATGTGAATTATGATTTAGTATGGCAAACGAGTGGAAAGATTCGAATTTTTAATATATTATTTAAATAAATTAATTTTTGTTAAGGGAGAGGGGGGTATCTTTAGGGCTGTTGATTTCCGAGATATTCCTGAAAATATGTTTCTGATCCCTAATTTTGGGGGCTGTTTTCACTCCCTTAATATGGAAAATTGTCGATCAGAAAAATGTGTTAAATATTTTTTTTATTTAACAAATAAATTTCGTCAAATTTGGTGCATGCTAGTTGGATATGTTCTCTCGTTAGGTGAGAAATTTCGGGATTGGGGTTTGAGAATGTGAGAATTTCATTGGAATTCAAGCCTGTTTTGTTTTTGGAATTTTGGAATTGCACGGTGGCCTGTAAAAGTATACTGATACACGTGATCGAATTTTTTGATACGTGAAATAACTTATGTAACTGTAATTACAATTTGTAGTTATACTTGAGCGTGACTATATAATTATAACCATAACTTATAATTATACTTGAATATAAATATATTTATATACGTATAACTTGAAGTTATCGGTATATTATATTATACCAATATATAACTATATTATACTTATTAAGTATAAGTATAATTGTATATTTATAGTTATATATAAATGTATTATATTTGCATATAATTATAAGTTGTGCTTAAGTATAACTATGCTTAAGTAAAAGCATAGTTAAACTTAAATATATTTATAACTTATAGTTATACGTATCTGTAACTGTAATTTAAGTATAATTACAGTATAAATTAAGTCTTATAGTAACAATATAGTAATAAACAACACTCGTTGAATATATAATAGTAATAATACAGTGATAAGTAAAATTATAAGCTTAGATCTAATTTAACCTAATATAGTGGATTCAAATTTCAATTTAAATATTCGAATATAAATTTCGAATTTAGTAATCAAAATTATGAAAACATACAACAATATATATAAAATTCGTAAAATATCGAATGTGAGTATAGATACCTTTTTCAAAAGTTACAAAAACACTCGAATGCATGAATTATTTTTACGTTAATTCATGTTATTAGCTAATGTCAATTGACGTTAACTATCTTCCATTTTTGTAATTAGTATAAACCTCATGTCCACGTTGATGTTCTAAAACTTCTGTATTTATTATCATTTCAAATTTCATCCATAAATTCTCGAGACTCGTATGCTGCACGAGGTGCAGTATTATTTTGGACATTAAACGAGTGAATATTTCGTTTGTTAAATGTTAAATGCACGAGATCAGTCACAGTCGAGAAAGCACATTCATTTTCCTATCAGATAGTTTCGAAAAACTCCCAGTGCAGAAGTTAAACTGTTGTATTTATTAATCGGCAATGTTCCCCTAGAATTTTATGGGTACGCATTCTATTTTATAATCCTCGCACAGTATTTCGGTTTTGATTTATTATCTGATATTAAATCGTTTTATATGCGTGTAGATAGGCAATCTTTAATCTTTATCCTCTTTTTTTCCAATCGAGGAAAGAAAATTTTGAATCAAATATAACACAAAAATTGTCATATCAGTGGTCAGAATATTATTTGTAAAATAAATCAAATTAATTCTAAAAATAACTAATATATTTAATATAATATATAATAAACTTAATAAATAAAAATAAATTTTTTTGAAATTAATAAATGATTTAATAATTATATATAATTATATAATCTTTATCCTCTTTCTCTCAATTGAGGAAAGAAAAATAGCTGAAATAAATTGCACAAGTCAAATAAGGAATATACTTAACGTAACATTTAACATTTATTAATTAAAATTCGTTGAAACAGTATATTTAATTAGTATTAAATTAGTGGAAATAAATATTTCTGGATATTACTGAATTTTCGAACACATGAGCGTGGGGGTAATTTTTGAAACGTACAATACTGATTATTTTGTAAAAATTAGTGATCTCTTTTGCTTGGATCGTCGAATAAAAATATGAGAGAAATATCGGAATGAAAACGAAATCTGTTTGGTACGTCCCGGAATTTTAGTAATTAGTTTATGTGCGTCAAGAGATGGAAAAGGTTGAAAATCACTGACCTAATACATTTAGCTACACATTACAGGTCGGTAGTTCTAGTGTTAACCCTTTTCGTTACAATGAGCCTAGCTCGACACGAGTTTTCCACGCCACAACCACACAATGGTGAACTGCACTCGTCATGCGAATAAAATTATACTTAACATATTTTAACTTTCTCACCTATAAAATTCGTAACGAATCCCAAATTTTCTTTCTACAATTTCATCTTGGACGAAATAGTTCTTTAATTTGTCACAGTGGTAGTTTATCGGTGTAGATGTGGACGTTAAGAAATATATATTTTTACTACAGGAAAAATGTGATCGTATTCTTGCTCGATGTATATCAATATTAAAGAAGAAATAAACCTAACCTAAATTGAATAAAAATATATTGCTAGCAAAACTGATAATAAAAAATCAAATCAGGAAGGAAAGTAAATATGTAGAAAAATCAATAATACACTGTTAATTAAAAAAACTGTATGAATCATAAAATGAAATGTGAGGAAGAGGAAAAATATTAAAAAATAGCATCCAAAAAGAATTGTTGATATATTAATACTAAATGAGAAACTAAATGAAAAGATATTATTGGTAATACTGATTATAAAGAACTGGAAAAATAAATATACCATTATTTAATGAATAAAATTGACATTATTACAATATCTTCAAAAAGTCTGATAATTAAAATGGCTGAGAATATCCTGGGAATAGAAATGCATTATCAGAAGAATAAACTAATAACGGAAAATAAAGAAAAATCGATAAAATATTCTCAATTGAAAAATTGCACGAATAATAAAATTGAACATAGTGGATACCTTTCAACAATTTACATACAATAACTCTAATGAAATGGCTTGCCAGTGTAGGATTTTTTATAATTAAATCGTGGCAGAAGGGGTTGAATCGACGAGGCAGAACGAGACGCTTTCGAACGTCAATTACGTGTCCTCGTCGAAAGGGGAATTTCCAACTTTCGTCTGGTAATCCCTTTTAAATCGACAGGTAAGAAGTTTCTTCGAAAGAAAAATGTAACGTCGGCTAGGTGGAATTGAATTCGTTCGAATTTCTAACCTGCTGCACCGCGAAATGTTTCCTATACTGACGTGCATAGCTATTTCGACACTTTTACATTACTGGAAATAAATTGCAGTTTAAGTAAAATTCTCCGGCATACTAATAAATAAATAACGACGAAATAAATTCATCAGATACGAATCGATTCGATTCTCAAAGACAAATCGTCCCTTTGGAAGACAAAATCGACATTTCAGGTTTGGAGAATTTGAAATATTGAACAAAATGTGTCGAAAATTTTAATAATAAATTGATAACAATCGGTAGTTAAGTTAACAGTAATTATCAATATTTGAACTAACAATTTATTAACAATGAATATCCGTATTCCTTATCTCATTCGAAGCAACTATAGTATCTTTTCTCATTTCTTTTTCAAATATAAAGTGTTCATCTCTGATCTTCAATGATATATAACTCATTCATTAATAATAACTATCAATCCTGAGTGTCAGTAACATCAATGATGTCTCCTTCAATATTTAAAATATTCAGAAAAATTTGTTGATAAGTAATACACTAAATTAAAATTCGAAATTAATTAACAATTTTTGTTCGTTTCTCTGCCTAGTATTAAATACCTTTAGGTACACGTTACTTATATATAGTGAGTTCTGTGTATTTGTGACATCAGTAGTGTCTTTTTGAATATTTAAAATATTGAACAAAATTTAGGTAAATTATTGTGTAACAAACGATCATCAATTTTGAACATTTTTATGTCATTTATTTTTCTGTCGGGTACCTGCAATTACAAATTGACATCGATGATGTCTTCATAAATATTTAACCCTTTGCACTCGATGATTTTTTGGTTAAAGAAGGGTAGAGTTGAAAAATTTTCTGCTATAAAGCTGATGATATTTTTTGAACAGTAAATAACAAATCGTATAATAATTAACACGTAGAATTATTTAATTTCGATACCTCGCACACTGTTGTTATTTTAAATTTGATATATTATTTAATATCAAGCTTCGAAATTTTATCAAATGGCGACTGAAGGGAGACCTCTCGAGTGCAAAGGGTTAAAATATGGATTAAAATAGTAATTTTAACAAAATTTTATTCGTTTCTCTGTGTCATATTAATATAAAATTCGCAGCTACAAGCTACAAATTCCGAATATCATTCGCATCAACGATGCCATTTTGGTATTATAGTCACTATTGAATGGAATAATTTACGATGCTACAGAGCAGGGCTTCTTAAACTATGGGTCACGAAAAATTTGGCAACTGTTCGCAAAGAGTGTCTTTTCAGCTCGTAATGTATATCCATCAAATTCTCAAATATTAACCCTGGGAATCCCAAGCTTTTAGCCGTCCCTTGAAATCCTAAAGGGGTGGATTCCTCCAGCCCCTACTCCTTTTTACGTATTTTCCCTAAAAAGATTCCAGTTGGGACACGTAATACATTATGAATGACACGGCGAAATTGTGAACATATGCAAAATAAGATTAAGTATCGCGTAACAAAACATTCATAAATATTCTTCAGAAGCTGTAATAAAAATATGAAAATACGATAATGCTATTTTTCCCTCACAGACGTGTTGATAATAAAACTATCAATTTATTGCAAAAATCCAATAAAATTGTCTCAATGATTGAAACATAGTTATTCAATAGCATTTACCTCATATTGCTTCATATTTTTGTCATAACTTCTTAACAGAGTATTTACAGACTACTTTGTTATATGACATTTTAGTCTTATTTCTATCTGTAAAACACATTTTCGCATTGTGCATAGAAAAATATGGAGCACCCGGTAT
The DNA here is from genome assembly GCF_001483705.2 of Eufriesea mexicana. Taxonomy (NCBI): domain Eukaryota; kingdom Metazoa; phylum Arthropoda; class Insecta; order Hymenoptera; family Apidae; genus Eufriesea; species Eufriesea mexicana. Next base: position 253,132 of record NW_016909064.1, read on the forward strand.
ATACAGTCATAATAAAATATAATACGTACTATTATGATACTGATCAAACTTAATTATTCTAATTCTTGTTGTCTCATTCACGCGTGATAGACATGGATGTTATAGTATTTCCTGAGTATTTTCGAGAAATATAATTTGCATTTATTGCAACTTTGCTAATAATAATTATATAATATTTCATCATGTCATTATATTATATTTGTCATGTGGGTTGAAGGAACCACCCTTAGAAATCCAAGAATTAATAAACGAAGATAATTTTCAAAATCATTAAAAAAATTTTGAAAATATTCCACGTCTATCTGTATCAGCTATTAACCCTAAATTTATCTGTTTATACGAATATAAACAAGCATACCCGTTACATTAACACTTAAATTTCTCTTGCTTCTAACTAGTAATAATAAATACTAAAATTATAAATATATATATATCCAAAAATGGCCGATCAAGGTGAAATTTTTGAGGAAAAAGGGAGGGATGCAGTGAATTATACCGATATATACAGGGTGTCTTATAATTGATGGTACAAACAGGAGGTGATTCTACACACAAAAATAAATAGAAAAGGAATTTCTACGTATTTTAACTCTTTGCAATCAAAAGGCCACCTTCAGTCACCATTTAATCAAATTTTGAAGATATTGGGTGTCCCAAAATTCACGTACGAAGTAACTTTGATAAAAAACACAGGCTTTTAATTAAAAATTGTAAATATTGCTCAGCTATGAAAACGCATTGTTCTTTCACGCGAAGCTCCATTTTTAATCACCCTGCACTATCAACTGTCACACTGTCTTCTTTTGGTTGGCAACACTGTACCGCACAAATGGCGCAAAATTCAAATCTTGCGTGAATTTCAAGACACCCTTAAAGAAATATCGCCAATCTTATATCACAAAATCTTCGAATTTCAAATCTTCTTTATCCAAAAAATTGTCAAGTGCAAAGGGTCAACTTCTGAGATCAACGAAAACGTAAAAATGACATGAAAATATTTGACACAGTGTTCAGATACAGTCTACAGTGAAATCCACAAAAATTTGAATAAAAGAACGCACGGGTCGTGAATCTTCAACGTAGATTTCTTCCAAAAAAAGGTCTCAAACGAAAAATTGTGTATACATAGAATCACTTTCATCTCTTATCACCACTTATCAGATACCCTGTACAAGAAATAATTATTTAAAATCAAATTTCTCTCTCAGTACCAGTTAATTCTAAAATTGTCTTCGCGGTCTGAAGAATAAAATATCGGAACCCCTGCTGCAGCGGAACACGCGATACGAATTTCGGAGATGGGAAGAGCATGAAATCCAGTGGAATGATCGCGAAAGATATTGCTCGCGAGCCTATACCGCACAACAGGTAGCGATATTCGTATCCCGAAGCGTTGTCGCGGCGAAGAATGGGACACGTCGACGCAACAATGGCCTGGCAGCACCCTTGAATAATCCTTAGGGGATAGACAATGATTAATCACGCTCAAGTGACTCACTTTCCCCTTCGGGGGTGTCTATGTGTCCCCTCTGTATCCCAGAATCGCGTTGGTCCAGCCACTAACCATCTCTTCTCGCTGTCAGCATCCACATATGAAGGTTAATGTGCATTCGTTTCAGATTTCAAACGCTTTGCCACTTCGAACATCGGTAAAGCGTAGGAATTCTAAAACAAATACGACGCATCGACTGGTAGCGACCCTCCACTTCGTCTCGATCCTCATCGTCCATCTACCTACCCCTCTGCCGGCCCGTCTTTCGCGAAAGAATATAATCCGCTCCTAACGAGCCAGAGGAGGAAGACGAGGCCTCTGAGATTCGCGAGCCCAACTTTCCGTCAAAGGACACAATCCTGCTCGATACCCCGGCCATTCAGCCATTCATTTGCGAGAACGTTAAATGAACCGATGCTTCGTAATGCGATTCGCCGATAGAGGTCGTTAATATTCTAGAAAAGTTGCTGTTCCTATTGCCGGGATTTAAAGTTTGCTTGTGCAACGGGTCTTATCGAAGTGACGGCTGAATACAGCTCGGTCTCCTCGGGCTGCTCGTTATTAATCCATTTGCATCGCACGAAATAACGAAAAATCTGCTGTAATGACAAATTTTTTAATAGCAAATTCCAGCGCGAATGACCGGTGAATGAGCACCTGGTGGGACCTTAGGGAAAATGGAATAACGCGAGACATTGAAAGATTGATTATACGTATGGATGAAAAATCGCGAGTGCGAGGTTGAATGCGGAATTTTGAATGAAAGTTTAGAAAATGGTCATTTAGGCCACGCTCGGTTTAGTGACCTAAAACGTCTTAAGCCGAGCTTTTCAGTGACCCAAAAACCTAACCCAAACTCTTCACCAGTTGGGAGTTATTAATGAAATATCATAATTATGTACATGATTATATACAGGGTGTCTCAGCTCGTATCTGCCTTATCTTCTGCTGTATGAGAAAATTTTGCATAAAGGAAAGAATTCCTTCTTCGAGATCATCTTTTTTGGTATTTGTCAATGATACTCTATATTTCTTTTCCTTATGTTCATCTCGAGAGAAAATATTGGGAACGTCATGGTTATTATAGTTGAATTTGTTTCTTATGCTGCATGGGGATAAGGAAAACAAAGTATGGGTATCATGGAGAAAAATATTAATGATCTTGAGGAAAGAATCAGCATGATCTTCCTAAGCAACAAACATGTTGACAGAATCTGTCAGTTTAGATTTGGAACACCCTGTATACCATCGGATGATAACGACCAGGAAAATTGGAACAGTGTCTACGCCTATGATGCAAATGGGTTAACCTTGTCTATGCAACAGGCATGGAGGGACTATTGACTGTCACCGAATCATCAGTCATCTCGAATACTGTTCCTTTGTCTAGTCTAGAGTAACTTCCTCACGTCGTGGATCTTGTATAAGTCTTCCCTTGGGCCCACTGACGTCAGGTCTGTCGGATATCTAGGGTGAAATCACTCTTAGTGAGTTTATGGTGTAGCCTAGTATAGTCTATTATAGCCTAGTACGGTCTATTATAGTCAGATATATCATCCTTGACCTCTTGCACTATGATTAAGTCGTGACAGCGTGTCAGAGGTGTTGGAGTACTCGAATTCCTCAGCAGATCCAGGCCCGAATCGAACCTAGACTCGGTTTCCACTTCGATCCGAGAATTTGAGCTGCCTAAAAGATTGAAAGACTCGAGCGACTCGAATAATCCAAGTGGCTCAAGTGAAATCGGATATGCCAGTAGTGCCCACTTTGGCGTTCGTTTTCAGGCCGAATTTGGACGCTTAAGTAGGCAGGTGACTTTCTGGAATTCAGTCGGAGGAAGGGGAAGGGATGAATGTGAATGTGAAACAGTCGAAAATATCAACGAAAAAAACATCTATGAGCTTTGCATTTGATGATCCTATGAGAACTAGGTCAAAGCATTAATCCTAGGCATCTCTGATCCTATGTTAGTGCATTAGCTTATATGATGTTCAATTCTGATTGTTGACTAATAAATAGATAAAAACATCGTCGAACAAACGTCATTGCACCTCTACTTTACAGTAGTTCATGGGACTCGTGCTTCTCGTCTATGAGATCTACTAGTCTGACTAGAAAACTGGCCACGAGTCTTTCATATAGTGTAAGAGGTTAACTGTTACTTGGAAAATCAGTACATCTTTGAAATACATATATCCTCGACTTTCTCAAGTTTGCACCATGTCAGGTAAAGATCTTCGTCACAAACTTATACTCCGTTCAACGAGAATTGACAGGAAATATAAACAAAACGATCACGTGATCAATACTGCGGAAATATATAAGTGACTGCTGAACGTGGACGCTTTCAGTAGCCCTAAACAGTGCTCGCATGCAAGTCTAGTAAAAATTTTTCTCGGAATATTCGATCTCGCAACTGGATCAGCTCGAATTCAGGTCTGATGTTTCGGTTCTGGTCTGATTGTTGTTTATATTTCCATTGCACATCTATGTCTGGGTCCATGGGGTTCATTCTTTGATGAGAGAACGCCAAATGCAGAATGTGATAGTTTTAACAATTTATCTTCCTTTATGGAAATTAAAAAATGGTGGCACTCCAATATGCTTTCAGATAAGTACTTTCGGTTTTAGACTGGTATCTAATCCCAGGTTAACGGAATTATTAACAAAGATCGTGAGGAATATCGGTAACTAGGTTAGACTAAGTGAGACACTCACGGGGATCATTATTAGTCTGACTGGAGGTTTTGAAGAAGAGGTCTCGTTGGAAATGGGGTGTACGAGGTGGCTCAAAGGGGTTGGGAGCATTAGCTGAGAAAGAGAACAGGGTACGTGAGAATTTTTGTGGGTCGAAATTCTTTCCACGACATAGATGGGACACGGTCAACGGAGTATTTATTGGCTTGCATCCCATCGCTTAACTCGGTTGGCATTCGGTCAAAAGTGATTCGAGTACCCCGAAAACGTTATTCGAGCTCCTTTGACCCTATTATTCTTTGCAGCGACGACGAAGGAATTGAAAAACGCTGCTTCCCGCGACGTTTGTATTTTTCACCCCACCGTTGCTGGTGGTAGACATAGTCGGAGTCGGAGGTTGCTATAAATATTCGATTTAACGATAGATCTACCGACTGTAATGTGTATTTAAGTGTGTATTAGATAGATGATAATGGAAATGAATTCAGCGAGTCGTGGAAGAATTCGTATCGCTCCATTTATCGACTCTGAATTATTATTATTCTTTTATGATTCAACTTTTTAAATTCTTGTTAGTGGAAATATGTGTCATATAATGTTTTCGATTAATGTGATTTTCATTGCGAAATAGAAATTTGAATTACGGGGATATTTACAGAGAATAATGGCTATTTTTTGTAATGAAAATTTCGAAATTTTTCTTAGTTAGAACATGTGTGTCAAATTATTTTATATAACACAGATAGTAAGAAAAAGATTCGTAGATTATATCAGTAAAATTAAAAAATAGTTCAACGATATATACGTTAATTAGAGACTTTTACTGGAGATATGGACCGTGGTGGCGCTAGTGAGTTAAGCGTAAAATCGTCTTAAGGCTGTCATAAGGAATGAAAGAGGAATCAACGTCATACTAGAACTTCCTATTTTCTAATTAGCTATACATTTCATTAATATTGTACGTTCCTTACGTTACTTGTAGTACATTTATTGGAGATATGAACCGCGGTGGCGCTAGTGAGTTAAGCGGAAGATTGTCTCAAGGTTTTCATAAGTAACGAAAAATAAATCAACATTATATCGCAATTTCTTATTTTTAATTATCCAATATTTTTGTAATCCACATGCACGTTTATAACAAATTTATTATATTATAAGTGCGATACATATGGTTGAACTATTTTTTAATTTTCCTTATGTCACACACATATAACACATTAATATTTCAAATACTTTCATATACAGGGTGAACCATTCCTATTACCTTAAATTATTTAATTATTCGAGCACGATGAGAATTAATTTTCTTGCAAATTGTAGAATGCAAAAGAATAACGAGAAGGTAATGACACTTGATGCTCATCTAAGACAGAAGAAACCAACTTACTAGAAACGAACGCTATCGAAGTGGTCCACCCTGTATATATCTATCTATATATGATATATACTTTTTCTTTTCTTTTTCTTCGAGAACAATCTCGATGAAGAAACGAGAATTCGTCCCACGGGTTCCAGGGGCGTTTACACTGCTAGCTGAGCGATACGACCGGAAAAGTGTCCCGGAAGGAGGCCTCCGACGCGACACGGATCTTCCATCCGTCGTACAACCATTATCGATAGTTGCGAACACGAAACTTCCTCCACGAACTACTTTGCCCTGTTTCCGAATGTCACTCGGGATACAGGTGCACCAGAGGGAAAATTATTTCTAATTGGTTCCTAATAATCGGCGGTGGCCTTCCGCTTCGGCAGAGCGGTGACGTGGGCGAGTGGGGGGTGAAATAGCAAGCGTCTACTTGGAATTCGATTTCCTCCATTCTTTTATCTCGCCAAGTTTCCAGCCGGGAGAACTTAATTTAATCCCTTAATCCTCTGATCCGTCCATCACGTTTAAGCCGCCTTAGCCAGACCCCCAGCTGGTTTTTTTGTTTCGCGCATCGGAAGAATAATTTCAACGGTAACGCGAGCTTTAAACGTATAAACATTAATCTGATCTCTTTGGAGGGACAGAGGAAATTACGACGATCACCAGAACGTAAGGATCTCGGTTGAAAAGATCGCGAGGAGGCTTCTCCCCTCTTTCCGGGGGCCAGCGGCATGTCGGGACCCCGGATAGATGACGCGACGAAAATTCGCCATCTCCTTTCCTTTCGCGTATTTCTCTCTGTCTCTCTATATATGTTTACCTGTCTATCTCTCTTCCTCTATTTGTCTATATTTCTTTCTCTATCTATCTAGTTTTATTTCTACCTCTATGCATCTGTCTGTATATCCATCTCTCTTTCTTCGTATGTTTCTTTCTCTGTCTGCCTCTCTATGCGTCTATCTATATAACTACCTCTCTTTACTCATCTCTTTCTCTGTCTGTCTACTTCTATTTCTACCTCTATGTATCTATCGATGTATCCATTTCTCTTTCTTTTTCTTTTTCTCTTTCTAGCTACCTATCCTTATATCTCTTTTTGCGTACCTATCTATTTATCTATCTATCTATCTATCTTGCTTCCTCTCTTTCTTTCTTTATGTATCCAGCTCTGTTTCCCTCTCTATGTATCTATCTATATATTCATCTCTCTTTCTTGCTTTGTCTACCTATTTTTATTTCTTTCTCGATTTATTTATGAATATATCCATCTTTCTTTCTTCCTCTATCTATCTACTTCTATTTCTACCTGTATGTATTTATCTATATATTCACCTCTCTTTCTTTATCTCTTTCTTTCTCTGTCCACCTACTTCTATTTCTACTTGTATGTATCTATCTATATATCCATCTCTCTTTCTTCCTCTATATATCTACTTCTATTTCTACCTCTATGTATCTATCTATATATCCATTTCTTTCTTTCACTGTTTCTATCTCTATGTATCTATCCTTATTTCTCTGTGTACCTATCTATTTATTTCTATTTCTCTTTCTATTTCCTCTCTTTCTTTCCTTACCTATCCATCTATCTATCTATTTATCTCTTTTTCTCTTCCTCTTTTCCTCTCTCTCTCACACACGATTCGTCTGTGTCTCTGTCTCTCTCTTCAACTCCGCCTTTCACCGGTAACGAAATTTAATTTCACCCTAGGCCAGCGTGATCCGTGGACCGCGCATTTTTATCGTTACGTGACGAAATTCCTGATTTCCCAACAGTTTCGCGGGATCCCGTATAAAATTCGATAAACGTAAGAAAGGAAGATGGCGGGGGCCGTGCAGCGGGGCAGGCGCGGGCTCGAAAGGGGAGCACTCGGGATCGCGGAGCACGGTTCCTTGGCTTTTTTAATTTTAAACTTACGATTCGCCGCGAACTTTCCACCGCTCGAAACAGTGGAAATTGCAGCGTTGTTCGCGGCCGCGTTAACGCCAGGTATTTTACGATCTGCCTGGCGGAATTTAATTTAAGGCAGCGGGCGCGTGACTGCGTCAAAGGGACGAAATTTTCGGAAATTCCGATCGAAGTGGGGGTAAAAGGGGAAAATATGGAGAGTCTTTTGAAGCCTTTGACGGCAGAGAAACAATTAGCACGCGTTGTGCCCTCGCGTGGCTTCCATACGCGTGATTCAAACGTGTCTTCTGCAAATCCGGGTTAAGAGAATCGATTTTTTTCTCTCTATTTTTTTAAAGTTTATGTACATTCATGAAATATGCGCGAAAAGTTATTTGATGAAATTTATAAGATCGACTAAGTTATGGACGAATTCGTTCATGCACGAATACGATGACTGAAATGCTGTAAAACAAAATTTCATGGATATTGGTATTTGCACTTAAAAATTTGTTTGCGTTGGTACTATAGTTGCTGAATAATTCACAAAAATTGTGTATTCTATAGCCCTTTAACAGGAGATTGATTAAATACGAGGGTCATTATTTCGTTACGCAGATTGGTATTCGTGGTAGATTGAACTGGCTGACTCGATATCACGATTGACGTCAAATTCGAATTGAACACACGTGCTTCTATCGATAGAATTACGGATTTTAAAATGTTTAAAATGTGTTTTTATACCTTTTTTTAAATTCAAAATATAAGGTAGCAGGATAAAATCGATATTTAAGCTTCAAAATATCGTAATTTTTTTAAATTTACAGATTTTTTCTTTTCCTTGGTACGAACTATAACTGTGTCTCTACTAATGGAAATGCTTTCTGATTTTTTCATTTTCGATAATCAAAACAGCCGCTATCCTATCAGCCATCTGAACCCGATTTTTATACCTACTCCTATATATCGTTACATAATTCCCATAATTTTCGGTATTTTGTATTGAAAAAAATTACGAATATACTTGAATATTGGATAAATAAAATGGCGAAAACCGCTTGTCAAAAGGTCTTACGGTTTCTTTGAAAAATATTCGCAAATATGTCCTTCTGTTTGGCATCTTTTTAGACCTATGCACTTGTTTACATCTTCGTCAGAATTCATTTAGGGTTGTCAAAAATTTTGCAAATGCCAGTTTTTCAACACCCCTGACAACTTCAAGCAATTTTGATCCGAATAAAAACAACTATATACATAACTAAATATCTATCATAAAATAACAAAGGAAGACATCTAAATAAAATATACTGCGACAGGCATGTGGTCATTCTCTGAGACGAAAACACAGATTCTGTGGGAGGAAAGCCGTACACAAACACTCGTTCGTTTTACTACCCGGCTACCTCAAAGAAAATCGTAAGTAGCCACGCACATATTCGAAAACAAACGACATGGAGTGTCCACTTTAGCGTCCGAGTCCGGACAGTTATGCGGAGAGGTGGCTTCCCGAGAATTCGCCCGAAAGAAGAGATGAACGCGAATATCCGAGACAATCGGAAAAGGTCGGTGTCAAGTCTTGCCCGAGGTTTGAAATTCATCCCGAAATCCCATTTTCGAGAAATTGGTGGGGATAGCGACAGGCGCTAAAGTGGGCCAATCTAGGATGCCAAAGTGGGCACCGTTGGCATCTCTTAGAACATCGTCAAGAGAAACGTGAGAACTCGGGTCTGAAAAGACCCGCCGACGGTTGTCCGCATGGTTTTCCTCGCCCCCTTCCCCCCGATGAGTTTTTAACGCGAATCGAATCGCGGCCGGATAATTAATCGCAAATCGGCTCTTGACTCGCGCTAGTTGCTCGCTTGCTTGTACGTGCTTCAGTCCGGGTGTCTTGATATCCTTAACAACGCACATCTTCGATACTACGTTCAATTACAAACGAGTGTTACCTTGTTAGCCGATGCAAACTCATTAATTTTAGTAGGGCAGATCGGAACTTTAGCCGTGGCCTCTTTGAGAAATCTTGAAGCTCATTAAATGCTCGGGCATGTGCGCCCGGGATCTCTCTTCTTGTCCCCTTTCGAACTTTTAAAGTAATTATTTTACGCCGATCGAGTTTAGTCGATCTCGGCTACTCGAGGAAACTTTCTGCCCGGTTCCTCCGATTTTTTTTTACCCTTTTTCCCATTTTTTCTCCTTTTCTTTTTTTTGGGAGGAGGGATTGGGCAATTGAAATTAATCGCGGCACCGTCGACCTACAGTGGAGGACATTTGTCGATTATTGCGAAACTTTCGTTTGTCGAGGAAATACCGAGAAATTCTCCCCACCCCGACACTTGAGCCTCGCTGACTAAACTCGTGTTTTTGCGTTAAAACTGCACGGAGACGATTTCTCGCGTAAAACTGAGTCGAAAATGTGGAATAAATTTTTTTCGTACGACGCTCCGTTTTCGAGAAAATCGAATTTGAAAATTCGGGGGTACGCCTGTATCGAGACAGGATCCGATATAATTGTAACGAATAGTATAACGTAAGTTTCGATACCTGATTTATTTGAGTAATGTACGAATGTTGAAATTTCGAATTTTAAATTTCAGCTCGATGAATTCAAAAAACGAGAGGGCACTCCCCTCGAAATTTCAAACTCGATTTTCTCGAAAATGAAGCGTCGTATGGAAAAACTTTATTCTATATTTTCAGAACAGTTTTATACATTTTGTATATTATTATATTAACAAATATGCTAACGAATTAAAGAAAGTTTAAATGTTAGTTGATACGAAGGAACACCATAAATCTGCTAGAAAGAATTCTATTTTAAAAATAGAATTACTTTTATTACTTAAGTATATTGGCATAGTATATTGCAAGAGAACTAACCTGATAAGAAAATAAAAATTTTAGGTTATGTACATGTAGAGCATAATGAGATGTATATGGAATAATTTTCTTATTGGAGAGTCAAAGAGACCCATAAAGTGTCTACGAAACGAATGCCAATGGCGTTGCTAATTGAGACGGTGTAAGTCAGTGGCGACGCGAGCGGAGAAAAGATGAATCACGGTGCTAGTGTATATTAAAGTCTACTTTCATGCCGTCAACTTATATTCGAAGACAGAAAATTCCACGGCCATGAGGATCGATGTTGACTCGAAATCGCTGACCAGCAAAGTGTTAAGAGCGAAGACCGAGACGGAGAGGTTTTTTCAGAGAAATTAGACGTTTAAGATTAGTCTGGCTATCGGTCGATAAGATCGTGTTCCCTTTTCAACGTGAATTCGTTTGAAGAGACTGGCCCTTTGAACGTTCCAAAAGGTGGCAACGCCACTTTCGTAACGCGAGTTAATTAATGCCCATAAAGGAAGTCCCAAGGAAGATGGGGAAAACACCGGGTCAGAGGGTTCTCAAAGAAGACAAAAGTTCCTTTAAAAAATGTTAATTGAGTTCGGTCTGCTAACGCCGCTGAAACCTTGAATACCGTTTCCGTAGAATTTCTTTAGAAGCTCGTCAATGTCTAAAAGCGAAGACAAAGATGTCTCGGAATCCTGAAGCCTGTGCAACGTGCACGAATTTAGCCGAACGCACGGCGTGCGAAGTGGGAAAGGAGGTTCGGTCGGATTCGGAAATTTCGTGGAATCGGGATCGGGTGTTTCCGCCGCCTAGCGGCCGCGTTCGGCTCCTCCTCCCCCCACCCCGATCGGCTGGGCTCAGTCTCGCGTCGCGTCGCGTTGCAATAACTCTTTTTCTTTGATCCCTCGTTCGTTTCCATTTGCTGGAAGTCGCAAGCGCGCGCTAACTCGATATTGCAGTTTCACTCGTGCAGGAACACGTTGCATCATGGCCGACGAATGACGAATACCACGCCACGATGTTTTCGTTTACTGCGCCCACCAGGGCTATATATCTACCTGAACCGCACGCCGTCAACCGAGCGCGGCACTGTGACTTATCGACGGACATTTTTTAAACAGTCGCCGTGGAAATTGTCCCCTCGTTCGGGTCCGCGTTAAAACACAGATTGCATCTTCGATGGAAGGAAAAAGTTGATTATGCTCGCGTAGATTACCATCGTCCCCGTTCTGTATTCCGCGTATTATCTTCGATGAAAAATTATCTCGTTTTTATCCTCTCTATCGGTGATCGAGAGCGACGAGGGAAAGAAAATGGCACGTCCTTTCGGGGAGGTTAGGACTAGGGCGAGGGTGCACTGATGAATGCAGGTTCCACGTGTATGGGGGAATTATGCAGAGCGTGGTCGTTATTTATAGTATTATTTCTAGTAATATTTAAACAGTACTATACTCACATGTGCTGGTATTGTACTTATAATAGTACTGTGTTGTAGTATTATTTCTAGAAATATTTAAATAGTACAATATTCATGTGTACTGGTATGATACTTATAACAGTACTGTGTTGTAGTATTATTTGTAATAATATTGTAATATTAATTATAATGTTATGTATAAAGTTAATGTGTAATAGCAAGTGAATGATGTGTAATAGCATCGTGATATTGCCTATAGTACTACTAATATTTATAATAGTATAGTATTATAGTATTACATAAAATAGTTCTGTAGTGTTATATACGGTATAATATGTAATAATAATACAGTACTACTTATTTTATAATAACACTATAATATTACCTATAAAATGTTATTTTTAATAATATTGTAGTATTACCTAAAATATATTATTCGTGGTAATATTAGAATATCTACAGTATATTATTTCTAATAATACAACAGTATTATTTTCACTGTTATTAACAATAACACTGTGCCACAAATCATAGCATTATTCACGACGCAATTAACGGAGTAAATTGTCGAGTAATTCATTCGCAACCCCAATCGATGTATCGCTTCCGAAAAATCTTGCCCGACCGCGACGCGAAAATTGGGGATGTACGTCGGCGTGAAAGAACGACGATCGTGGAAGGTAACGAGGAAATCGAGGGGGAACGTTAATTACGCGCGTTTCTCCGTGTCCGGCAAATTGGATTTTCTAATTTGCCGATCGATCGACGTCCCGAGCTGGATATATGCATATCAGCGTACGCACGCGATAGCCACTTTAAATATTCCGGAGCCATCAACGCGCAGCGCTAGCCAGCCAACAGTTTGAGAATCGATCATCGAATCCACCCGGGAACGATGGGACACGCACGAGCACCTACGCCACGGAATTTTAACTAACGCGCCCGCCCTTTCCATCTGCCTTACCTACCACCCCCTATCCAAATTCCCCGTTATAAATAATCAGCTTGATATCGCGAATAGAACCCTGTTAAAAATATCCATAATCATCAGAATTCTTGTTTACTGATCTTAATTATTCCCACTTGCTACATTCAGTAAGTGAAATGTGGATATTTAATTAAATTCTTTAAAAGGACACAGCATACAAAGTGGGTTATCTCAATTATTCGCGATTATTTAATTAACGAATCAGTGAAAACTAAAATATAGAGTGCTTTCGTAATAACGATACTCGTGTATGTAATTAATTATATTATTAAAAGAGAAGGAATTTAATTTAACGAGAGCAATCGTGGTCGCTTTAAATGATCCACGCTGTATATGATAAGATCGAAGTTTCAGAAATGTATCAGTAAAATTGACGAATATTTAGAGATACGTTGTAGATACGGTGCATGGTGGCGCTAGTTTGTTCAGTGGAAAATAGTTTCGGGGCTGTCATAGTAACTGCAAATACCACCTCATTTGAGGCCCTTCGATCCAACATACACGTTTCACCCTCTAAAATCACCAAACGTGAGCTGTACGTCGTGCTTCCCGAAATAGTAATACCTTTACGTATTACGCAAGCATAATACCTCACCGCGAAAGTTCGACGAACGAGGCTCTCCCCTATCGAGCAGACCCAAGCTAAGCCAACTAGCAAGACTCGAGGAAGAGAGCCCCTGGTAGGTTATTAGGCGACCGTTCGGTTTAGTATCGATTCAAGGGCCGGCTAGAATATCAGCTGTCGCGCAATTCCAAGAGGCGGAGGAATCGAAGCAACGGAAGCGATGAAGAAACGGGAACAGCGATCGGTAGCTGGAATCGATTTGTTCGGGGGCACGGGCCGTAGTAACGTTATTTGCACGATTAGAGTCGTCGAGTCTGAGGGTAGATGTCGGGAAAGTGAGAGAGTGGGGTACAGAGAAGGGTGAATTCTGAAATCCAGGCAGCTCGCGGAGGGTAAATGTGCTTATTCTGCTTGAAAGGGGCGACGCGTGGAAATAAATCTAACGGGGTCGAAGTGACGATAATATCTAGCTTCCCCGAAGGCATCGCTCCATTAACCGATATCGTGCAGGCTCATTCCTTTCCACGAGCTGCTTATTCCTGCCGAAACGCCGAATCGCTCGCCTGTCTGGCCAATTAACGCTAAGCGTGGTCAAATAAGCGGTGAATGAAACAGGCAGAACGTTGGGAAAATGGAATAACGGCAGTTGTTGAAAGATTGATTGTACGTACATTCGTACACGAAAGTATTCCAACGTTTGCGTTTGTACCTTCAACGAGTGAAGTATGCACGTTAGACTGAATTATGTAGGACGATATAGTACGTGTAGTAAAGAGGATATCCTAGGATTATATGAGTAAAGTTAGAAAATAATTCAACGATGTGTACAATGTTTATAGTATACGACGTTTACTGGAGATACGGGTCGCGGTGGCGCTAGTGAGTTAAGCGGAAAATCGCCTTAAGACTGTCATAAGGAATGAAAGACGAATCAACGTCATACTGGAACTTCCTATTTTCTAACTAATACGTTTCTTATGCAATATTTTCGCGATTCACCTACACAACATGCTTCTGATAAAAGTATCGTTTCTAATTTTGCTCGTATAATTTTAAGTGTTCCTTCTCGCTGTATTGTCGTTCCAAATTTTCAGTGTAACTCGCGTGTATCACTTTGTAAGAACAGCAAATGTAAACGTCCAAATGCTTTCATATATGAATGTACGTACAGTCTTGTCCAGAAATATGTGGATGCTTACCGTTTTTAATGAATAATTCACGTGGAATGTAAATTTTAAGCATTAGAAGAAACGAAGGAGCAGACGTACTGGCTACAGAGCTGAGTGTCTCAAGTGCCCCCCTGATTTTAATGAAATTTGACATTTTAAGTAGATCTACATCTGGAATAAGTGTAATTACAATTTTAACCACAAATTATCTGTCAATTTTAAGAGAAACGGATAAATGTCCATATATTTGGAAAATCCCCGTGGCCATAAAACCGTTCACTGTATGTACCTATATATATGTGCAAAGTACATAAGACTCGCGTAATAATAATTTAAAAAATTCGTCAATATATATGTATATTAACTACTACACAAGAATAATCACTGAAGTATTTTGTAGCTTAACTATACTTATTTCAATACTGATTTCAAAGTGTCAATTTCAATTGTTAGTCTAGCCAAAAAATTTTTGTTCAGATACGAAAGTTAAAGACTTGACTTTTGGTCACGAATTATCGGGCTCCTTCGTTATTTCATGGTAGAAAATCGTCGAACCAGCAGCGTTAGGTTAATTAGTAACATCCCTTATCTAACCTGTCCACCATGAAAATTAGCCACGCAACGTACGCGCGTTTATCTCCAACGCGGGAAGATGTATCACACGCGAAGATAAACGCGGGACAAACGCGACCGCAATATGAATTTACGATTTCGCGCTGCTGGTAAATCGTATAATTTTCAGAGAGATTAGTACCGGTTGGTGTACCAGTCCAGAGTTCAGTTACCTTTTTCCCCGCGCTACTCTTTCTCTCTTTTAGGTAGCTCGCTCAAGAGGGATTCGAAAATCATGTGAAACGAGCCTGCAAGCTGTCGCCACGGGGCTGTTCGAGGAATTAACAGTGGTAATTCTATGAAAGGTATGCCGTTGTAATTTGTAATTTTCAGCGACGAATGCATAGAAAATTGTACGCCTGCGGGGACATTTGTTTCACGATCTCACCGTTCGATAAACCTTCGCGCTTCGTATGTGTATATATACACGGTGTTCGCAAAATTGTGCTACACCCGGCAAGGATCTGATTCCTCGCATAAAACTCGGTCGAATACGTGGAATAAATTTTTCTCGTACAATGCTCCATTTTCGAGAAAATCGAGTTTGAAAATTCGTGAGTGCGCGTGCACTTAGACAGGGTCAAGAAGCGATATAATTTTAATGTAATTTTAATGAATAGCTGCTCGCAAGTTTCTGATTTATTTCAGCAATTTACGAATGCTAAAAATGTCGGTTTTCATGTTATCAAATTTTTATTCGACGAATTTAGGATACGTAATCTGAATGTACTCTCCTTGGATTTTCAAGCTCGATTTTCTCAAAAACGGAGTCCTATATGAAAAAATGTTATTCTTCATTTTTGACTTATTTTTTTGTGTATCAAACAATTATTCCTAATTATTTACTAATTAGGAAGCTACCATAAGATCATAAATGTAAAATTTCAAAATGGCGACTAGAAACAACAAATATCAACCTACTAACAACAATCGATCTTCGTAATACATGCAAATTTCTAACCTGAACGCACTTTTCTCGGATTTTCAAGCTCGATTTTCTCAAAAACTCATGTGACCCATATGAAAAAATGTCATTCTTCATTTCCGACATACTTTTTTGTGTACCACACAATTATTCCCAATTATTTACTAATTAGGTAGCTAGCATAAGATCATAAATGTCAAATTTCAAAATGGCGACGCTAAATTGTTCCTATGTCTCATCAGTAATTGTTATTAGTATTCAACCACCACGTTATTCGACAAATAATTATTATTTCATATTTTATAATATGATGTTCGAATATTGACAAGATTTATTGCATATTTGGAAGCCGATGACCCCGTGATAAAAAAAAATTTCGACGAAAATAAAAGTTCGAACATCGGTAGAAAACGCTCAAAAATATGTACAGAGCTATTACAAACTAGAGCTGTTCGCTTCCTCAGTGGTCGGGGTCTCCAATGAACTGATGCTGAACGCGTTACGCCATCAGGGTCGTTGGCGAACGTTTCGTCGATTCGGTATTAATGAAATCCGGAAAATTCGTCGAACGCGTCTACGTGCAGCCAATCAACGTGACATCACGGTGCACGTAGCCACGTACGTCATAGCTAGTCGAGGGGCGGTTACGAAGGTGGCGTGTTCCCGACAGCAGAGACCCTTCGTCCCCCTTTTCCGAGCCGAAAAATCGGCCAAAAGTTCATGTATTAAAAGTACCTACAAGGCCAATAAATTAGAACTGGCGCTCTGCCATTTCAATCTCGCGGATCTTGCTCGAGACAAGAACGCTGGAAACTCTTCCACCGGGCCATCGTTCTGGCTCGACTTGATTAATTGCGGCCTACGATCGGCTGATTTCGCCTTTGATTAGCGAACGTCCCGATGAGCGACACCTGCGAGTACTGGTCCGCCGAGGGTACGCGAGATCTGGGGAGACCGGCTGCCGAGGGATCCGCGAATTATCGTGAGAGGCTGCGACGTGAGACAGGGAAGAACTTAAACGTCGGAAAATCAATATCCTTTGTAGGTGGCATGGGCGCTGGTGAGGTTAATGC